>NC_060953.1:10362833-10366597 GCF_022045245.1 Lucilia cuprina | reverse complement strand
TTTAATGATGAACTTTTCTATAGAAAAGTTGTTCATTTAATGATGAACTTTTCTATAGAAAAGTTGTTCATTTAATGATGAACTTTTCTATAGAAAAGTTGTTCATTTTATGATGAACTTTTCTATAGAAAAGTTGTTTATTTAATGATGAACTTTTCTATAGAAAAGCTGTTTATTTAATGATGAACTTTTCTGTAGAAAAGTTGTTCATTTTATGATGAACTTTTCTGTAGAAAAGTTGTTCATTTTATGATGAACTTTTCTATAGAAAAGTTGTTCATTTTATGATGAACTTTTCTATAGAAAAGTTGTTCATTTAATGATGAACTTTTCTATAGAAAAGTTGTTCATTTAATGATGAACTTTTCTATAGAAAAGTTGTTCATTTAATGATGAACTTTTCTATAGAAAAGTTGTTTATTTAATGATGAACTTTTCTATAGAAAAGTTGTTTATTTAATGATGAACTTTTCTGTAGAAAAGTTGTTCATTTTATGATGAACTTTTCTGTAGAAAAGTTGTTCATTTTATGATGAACTTTTCTGCAGAAAAGTTGTTCATTTTATAATGAACTTTTCTGTAGAAAAGTTGTTCATTTTATGATGAACTTTTCTATAGAAAAGTTGTTCATTTTATGATGAACTTTTCTATAGAAAAGTTGTTCATTTTATGATGAACTTTTCTATAGAAAAGTTGTTCATTTTATGATGAACTTTTCTATAGAAAAGTTGTTCATTTAAATATGAACTTTTCTATAGAAAAGTTGTTTATTTAAATATGAACTTTTCTATAGAAAAGTTGTTTATTTAATGATGTACTTTTCTATAGAAAAATTGTTCATTTAATGATGAACTTTTCTATAGAAAAGTTGTTCATTTAATGATGAACTTTTCTATAGAAAAGTTGTTCTTATAAAGATGAACTTTTCTATAGAAAACTTGTTTATATTATGATAATGAACTTTTCTATAGAAAAGTTGTTTATATTTGGATGAACTCTTTTGTATCTAGTTTTCTATGTTGTTATATAACTGTTTTCTTTCTTTTTTTCCAGTGACGATAGTTTGGGTTATGATTTTCCCTTTTCCTTGCGTGCCGTTAAAAATGATGGTCTAACTTGTGCTTTATGTCCCTGGTCAAACTTTTGTCGTGGCTGTGAAATACCCTGCAATAATGATTATGTTTTACAAGGAAATCCATTTAGCAGCAGCTTAAATACAAGTAAGTTTTCTTCTCTACTTTCAAAGAAATAGGAAATTAAGAAATTGGAATTGGAATTTTAAAGGTAATGCCTCTACACCCAAAATGATGCCAAAATATACAACAGGTTCTTTGCCTAATTTAGAAAATAAAAAAACCCTCGCAAATCATACAAACGACAGAGATTCTTTGCCATTGCAACACTCTACAACACAACAACCGTTGGCTACTCGAAATACAGGAGAACATTTTACCATAGCCATAGATTGGGATCCCACTGCATTGCATTTGCGTTATCAAAGTACTTTGGAAAGGGTGAGTTTTACAGTGAATTGTTTATGAGAACGTTTATTGAGAAAGTTTATTTTTAGCTTTGGGTGGATCATGATACGGTGAGCATATGTCGTAAAGAACAAATAGAACCGGTAGATTTGAATCATTGTTTGAAAGCATTTACCTCGGAAGAGAAATTGGAACAATGGTATCATTGCAGTCATTGTAAGGGTAAAAAACCAGCCACTAAGAAATTACAAATTTGGAAATTACCACCCATATTGGTAAGTTTAACTTAAGGGGATTCAAAAACAAATGAAAAGCATTAAATGTTTCTCTTTTAGATTATCCATTTGAAACGTTTCAATTGTGTCAACAATAAATGGGTTAAATCCCAAAAGGTGGTACACTTTCCTTTTGATAATTTTGATCCTACTCCCTATTTGGCTGCCGTGCCTCAAGAAACTATATTACGACACAAAGAACTACTCGAAATGAATGATATTTCTAAAACATTAAGCAACATTACTGAAAAAGATGATACTACTACTACAAGCACATTAAACGATAAAGCCTTAGAAACTCAAACTACTGCTAAACACTCCCCAAATAATGGCAATAGTAACAACTCCACCGCTCTTAATTCTAACAATACAAACGCCAATCTTAAACCTCTCAATGGTCTAACTAAAGAGGCTCAATTATCTTTAAATGATCAAGTTAATAATTTGCTGAATTTACACTCAAATCATACTCAAATTTTAGACAATTGTAGTAATATTGTTGAGGACAATAACATTAACAATGCCACAACAACAACAACAACTACAACTACTCAAAATCCTAACAATACCCATAATGATAATTTAAACTCCATCACAGATGATTTGGATGATTTTAATGAAAGTTCAGATAAAATTTTAGATAATACCTCTATAATGGGTAATACTTTACGTAAAAATGAAGGAGATCGTACAATGACTAGAAGAAAACGTTTAATATCGACCAGTTTAACTAAAACACCAATAATTGATGGTGAATTTGAAGATTTTCATCAGCATAAATTGAAAAGTGGTGAAGATAAATTTGATCCAAAATATAAATTATATGCTGTTGTGGTAAGTGTGTGAAATAGTTAAGAAAGAAGTTTATTTTTTTATAGAAAAATTCATCATAATATGAACAACTTTTCTACAGAAAAGTTTCTCTTCAAATGAATAACTTTTTTTATAGAAATTCCTCTTGAAATAAACAACTTTTTTATAGAAAAGTTCCTCTTAAAATGAACAACTTTTCTATTAAAAAAAAAATCGTTTGAAAAAGAACAACTTTTCTATAGAAAAGTACATCATGATATGCATTGAAAAGTTCATCATAAAATGAACAACTTTTCTATAGAAAAGTTCATCATAAAATGAACAACTTTTCTATAGAAAAGTTCATCATAATATGAGCAACTTTTCTATAAAAAGTTCAACATAATATAAACAACTTTTCCATAGAAGATTTCATCATAATATGAACAACTATTCTATAGAAAAGTTTATCCTAATATGAACATCTTTTCTATAGAAAAGTTCATTATAATATAAACAACTTTTGTATAAAAAGTTCCACATAATATGAACCACATTTCTATAGAAAATATCATCATAATATCAACAATTTTTCTATAGAAAAGTTCATCATAATATGAACAACTTTTCTATAAAAAAGTTCAACATAATTTAAACAACTTTCCTATAGAAAAGTTTATCAAAATATAAACAACTTTTCTATAGAAAAGTTCATCATAATATGAACAACTTTTCTATAGAAAAGTTCATAATATGGACAACTTTTCTATAGAAAAGTTTATAATATGGACAACTTTTCTATAGAAAAGTTCATCATAATATGAACAACTTTTCTATAGAAAAGTTCATCATAATATAAACAACTTTTCTATAGAAAAGTTCATCATAATATGAACAACTTTTCTATAGAAAAGTTCATCATAATATGAACAACTTTTCTATAGAAAAAGTTCTATAGAGAAAAATTATCTTATTAAGAACAAGGACCAACTTTTTAATAGAGAAATTTCATCTTAATAAGAACATCTTTTCTTTAGAGAAATATCTTAATAAAAAACATAGAAAAGTTGTTCATTTAATGATGAACTTTTCTATAGAAAAGTTGTTAATTTAATGATGAACTTTTCTATAGAAAAGTTGTTCATTTAATGATGAACTTTTCTATAGAAAAGTTGTTCATTTAATGATGAACTTTTCTATAGAAAAGTTGTTCATT
>NC_060953.1:10356478-10362733 GCF_022045245.1 Lucilia cuprina | reverse complement strand
TAGTTCAGTTCTAGTTCAGTTCTAGTTCAGTTCTAGTTCAGTTCTAGTTCAGTTCTAGTTCAGTTCTAGTTCAGTTCTAGTTCAGTTCCACTTCAGTTCTAGTTCAGTAATAGTTCAGTTCTACTTCAGTTCTAGTTCACTAAAACTTTCTTAAATTCGAATTGCATCATTAACATTTAATATATAAAGAGAATTTTCAAATTCTCAACTTTCTTTCATTTACAAATGTAGGAGAGAGTATTGAAAAAAATAACAAGAGTAAAGAGAAGTAAAATGTCAATATTCATAAAAAGACAATATTAAATACATAAATGTGTTATTTTGCCTTAAAATAGTAGCCATACCTTGAAGCATAATAAATTCTGGGGCATGCACATAGTGTTTCCAAAGCACCGCCTTACCTTCGTTGCGACATGTACATCATCGTCTTCAGTTTCATCATCATCGTCATCGGCCAGAGACATATTAGAACGTATATTCTCGAAATTATTATGATGATGATGTTGTTGTTGTTGCTGTGATCGTGTTGAAGTTGTAGCCGGTATAGCAGTTGTTGTTGGTGTTGTTGTTGTTGCTAGAGAATTTGTAAACGAGGTTTGTTGTTGCTGTGTTGGCAGTGTTGTATCATCAAAAGAATGTTGCTGCTGTTGTTGTTGCTGATGTTGTGTGTGATGTAATTGTTGCGAATCAATGCCTTCTGTATTAAGATTATTTATGGAATTTATTTGATTATTAGATGAACTATTAGTTGTATTTGTTGCGTTAGTAGTATTTAATAAAGTCAAGGAAGAATATGAATCATAAGCTGTTAACATGGCTGAAATTTGAGACAATATTTTAAGAATGATATGTTTTTTTTTATGTTTATGATAGTTTTACTTATATACCTGAACTTCTTTGTATATCTTTTAAACCTTTCTCGATGTTAATACCCAAAGTAGAACTTGATCTTGAACGATCGGCACATTCTTCGGGTAATTGATAGACATATAGTTCTTTGGCTGAAGAAGGTTTAATTTTCTCTTCGTCGGGAAATGAGTGTCGTATTTGGGAATTCCAAACTTCACAGATTAACATAAAATTAGGATTTAGATAACACAAAGAGGCTAGTTTACGTTTTAAATCAAAATATTTGGATTCTGAATTTAAACGTAAACCATATTTGATGGGCACCGAACCATCCAATAATATGACTGCAAGGAACATACAGAAGTCAATAAAAAGTCTTAAAAAACTTCCCTCAAACTTACCCAAAACTTCAAAGTATGTATAATTCTCTACCGGCAAAGGTAAACTCAATAAACTGAAGGGATCAAAACGCACCGATTCTCGGCCACAGCACATACAACTCACTTTAGATTTCAATTGACCATAGAATAGATCTATGATAATAGATTGATTGCGTGCATGATGCTGTTGCCAAGCCTCAGCTGCCACAATTTTATCTGGCCTTCCATTAGAATCTTTCAATTCACTATAAGGTTTCTCCATTACCCGATTAAGATCTTCATGTAAAGCATCTAACAGCCACTCCAATAATTCCTGAGAATCATGTTGTCCTCCACCCGCAAACTGCGGAGCATATCTTGTCACACAAATGCGTAATTTTAAAGGAGCCACCGATCTAGTGGTAGCACTCCAGACTTCTTTTAATAACTCTCCATATTTAGTGGCTAAATGACCTCTAGTGCCTAACTTATTGGTGGTATTTAGCTCAAACATATGCATATTATGACGAAAATACTGGGCCAAAGGTTGGGTATTAAATAAAACCTGTAAAGCAGCATTCATAAAACAAGTATTTCCCAAATTATGTAAACCTGTAGCTCCAGGGGCCTGTACAGACATTATAGAAGATCTTGTCAAACGTCGATCGTTTAATGCCGTTGCTCCCGTTTGTGTTAAAGACAAAGAACCCAATTCCTCTGGCCATGTTTGATCTTTATTACGTATTTCCAATAAAATCTGATCATTATCCTTAATCATTAGTTCTTTCAGTGTAACATTATCTTCTTCCAATAAAATGGCCGTATTATCTAGAGGACCAGCTGGTATATGCCACAAACGTATATCCTCCGAACGTAAACGTAATTGTTCACAAAGAAAATTGCCAATTTGCTGTACAGTAGCTAAACGACTAAAGGCAGCTGTATAGGCCAGATAACGTTTAGGAGGCTGTAAAACACTGGAAGCGCTAATGGCAGCAAAACCTCCGCCAGAAGCTAATACACCATAGCCACCTAAAAACCCATTAAAAATCTATTAATTTCAAATTGTTTTCCATTGAAAAATTGTTTGCTGCGTTCACACAGTAACAGTTTTCTATAGAAATTTGTATGCTGTGTTCACACAGTAACAGTTTTCTATAGAAATTTGTATGCTGTGTTCACACATACAGTTCTCTGCATTAAGATATATGCAATTTTATCTGCAATGTTTACACCGAAATAATTTTCATAAAATTAGAAAATTGTTTAATGTGTTCACACAGACACAGTTTCCTATAGAAACGGACATAATTTTCTCTATAAATTCTTTTGCTGCGTTCACACCAACACAATTTAACAATAAACTAAGACATAACAATTTAACATTTCGTCAAAATTTTTCACTTACCCGGTACTGCACCCCAACTATTAGCTGCTTGATTTTGTGGCACACTTTGATGTAATAAAATACGCAAATTTAAAGGATATAATTCTAGCTCCACTTCGGTAGTATTAGGTGGTTGTATAACCTGTCGCGGTAAAGGTAAATTATCACCATACCAACGATTTAAAGCTTTCCACAAAGACTTGGGAACCAATTCAAAATCATGATTTTGTACTAAAGGAGTATCACGTTTCAAATGACCACCTTCACCGGTTAATGTACGTATATTTTTGAAAGGATTTGGTGTTACTAGATTAGTATTATCTATGGCACCGGGACGACAACCTAGATTACGTCCTGTGGATATACCACTACTGGCGGAACCTTAAAAAGAAAGTCAATTCCATTAAAATGCATATTTATTAACATATAAGTAAGGAAATTTTTACCCATACTACAGTTATCGCTAGTTATACAGACATCCACACCCACGGAATCCAAGGAGTTTGTATTAAACGATTCATCACATACCAAAGCCTCATCTATGCCACAATTATAGTTGGATTGACGTTGTTGTGCCCCTGTATGTCTACAGTATTCACAGGTTATTGAGTTATTGTTGACATATTGCAGCCAGGTAATCCACCAGTCTCGAGATATTAAATACCAAAATTGTCCAACACGATATTTACGTTTTTCCTCACGGTCCAACCAGCCTCTTACTGGAAAATGAAGGAAACATTAGAATTAACTGATTTACAAGTAACTGATCTACAAATGAACTTGAACTGAAATAGAACTGAACTAGATCTAAACTAGAACTGATCTAGAACTGAACTAGAACTGAACTAGAACTGAACTAGAACTGAACTAGAACTGAACTAGAACTGAACTAGAACTGAACTAGAACTGAACTAGAACTGAACTAGAACTGAACTAGAACGGAACTAGAACAGAACTAGAACTGAACTAGAACTGTACAAAAACTGAACTAGAAATGAACTAGAACTGAAACTGAACTAGAACTAGAACTAAACTAGAACTAAACTAGAACTGAACTAGAACTGAACTAGAACTGAACTAGTACTGAACTAGAACTGAACTAGAACTGAACTAGAACTGAACAAAAACTGAACTAGAAATGAACTAGAACTGAAACTGAACTGAACTAGAACTAAACTAGAACTAAACTAGAACTGAACTAGAACTGAACTAGAACTGAACTAGAACTGAACTAGAACTGAACTAGAACTGAACTAGAACTGAACTAGAACTGAACTAGAACTGAACTAGAACTGAACTAGAACTGAACTAGAACTGAACTAGAACTGAACTAGAACTAGAACTGAACTCGAACTGAACTCGAACTGAACTAGAACTGAACTCGAACTGAACTAGAAATGAACTAGAACTGAACTAGAACTGTAATTTTCTTTTGAAAAGAGATCAATCTTTTCTCTATAACTTTAACTTACCAATATCATATTCCATATGACGACATTGAGGCCATAAACCAAATACTATGTGACAAACTTCAAATATCAAATCTAAAAAGGGTTGCAATAATTTCAAACTGCTCTTAACATTCCACATCATAAAATCTTCAGCTCTCAAATTGACATTTAAGTTTTCTAAAGTCAAAGAGTCCTTAAAAGAAAAATATTAAAAAATCAAAGAATAAAACAAAACTTTTATAAGAAGGACTTACCATATATTGGTTGTCAACACTTTTTAAAGTGGTAAAATTAACAATATCTTTTAAAGCTTCTTGTTTAGTTATATCTTTGTACATATTAGCATTACGATTTTCTTTGGCCACAAATAATAAAACATTTATCATTTGTAAAGTTTCAAAATGATTAAGAATACCATCACGATCCACATCAAAGATTTTGAAACAAACTGCAAGTAATAGGATATCAAATTTAGTAGATTTGTTGTTTTTAATAGCAATTAAAAAACCTTACATCTGGTGCGTTCCACTCCCGGACCACGACAAGCAGCACTGACGCCACAACATAGTTCTTTAAAATCTATATGACCATCACGATTTTCATCAAAAGCATTGAAGAGACCTTGTAAAGCATTTTTTGGTATGGGAGGACTTAATAAGGGCCCCAGTAACTGCAGATCCAATTGGCCATTGGGTGAGGAGTTTTTTAAACGCCAAAACTCTTTCTCCAAATCGCCTATATCCTATTAAGAAGATAAATTTATAAAAATTAAAATTCATTGTCTAATGAATTTCTCTGGCCACAAACCTTTTCCTCTAAATGTGTTACACCCGCTAAACTTTGATAAAATGTGGGTGTTTCCAGCTCTGAAGTCAAGCTTATACAATTATCAGATAACAACCATTTCGATAAAACGGTAGATGAACGATTTTTTAAAATCCAGGCCTGAAATTGTTCAAAATTTATGCGATCTGTTTGAGAAAACAATGAAACACTTTCATAGGGATGTAAACTAATGGCCTTGGTAAAATCAGCTTTTAAAATATAAGTGCCATTATCATTGCAATAAAGATTCCAAAGAAACCTATTAAAAGTGTAAATAAAAAAAATCAACAAATTTTAATCTTAAACATAAAACAATAAAACTCACTTGGTTTTCTCTTCCTCAGTACCGCGTGTTATTAAAACTAAACCACATAAAAGATCTTTAAATGAAATACCTTTTGTGGTACCACCACAAGCGGTATAAAGTAAATCTGTTACATTTGGTGGTACACCTTCACATAAAACATCTTGTTGGAATGCATTACGACTTAGATAGAAACGTCCCACACCGGCTGATTTCTTAAAGGCCTCTTTCAGACGTCTTAATTCGGTTTCAGAAACTAAGGGCAAAAATCATTTAATTAATCCTTTTAATAAAATATACAAAATTTATGATTCATTTGTACAAAAAATCTTATCTATAAATTATTTGTACATTTGTACTGTTAAAGTGTTAATTTATTTATTGTTTTATTTCTAAATCTTTTTTTTTACAAATTGTTATTTTATTTTTAATTTTATTTGCTTAAACATTTCAAGTGGTTTGCAGTTGTTATTATTGTTGTATTAGTAAAGTATCACTGACGCAGACTACAGATATAGAAAATTTACTAGATTTACAACTAAGAGTTTATTAGAGCAAAACGTATCGATGACGAAAAATGTTCTTAATAAAAGATAAATTATTGGAAATTTTAAAATTCTAAGAAATTATTTGTAAAAACGTGCTTTTTTGCTAAAGTCGATGACACTTATTGCATCATTATTGCAGAATTCTTTTGTTCGCCCCTTTGATCAACTTCATAGTCATGATAATAGTAGTGTTAACAGCTCTCACTAAAGCCCATTTTGTAGTCTAGATTTTAGTTTAGTTTTAAATTAGGATTTTATACCACACTGTAGAACTGAATTAAAACTGCACTAGAACTGAACTAAAACTGAACTAGAACTGAACTAGAACTGACCTAGAACTGAACTAAAACTGCACTAGAACTGACCTAGAACTGAACTAAAACTGAACTAGAACTGACCTAGAACTGAACTAGAACTGAACTAAAACTGAACTAGAACTAAACTAGAACTGAAATAGAACTGAACTAGAACTGAACTAGAACTGAACTAGAACTGAACTAGAACTGAACTAGAACTGAACTAGAACTGAACT
>NC_060953.1:10354353-10356378 GCF_022045245.1 Lucilia cuprina | reverse complement strand
AAAGTTCATCATAATATGAACAACTTTTCTATAGAAAAGTTCATCATAATATGAACAACTTTTCTATAGAAAAGTTCATCATAATATGAACAACTTTTCTATAGAAAAATTCCTCTTAAAATGAACAACTTTTCTATATAAAAGTTTATCATAATATGAACAACTTTTCTATAGAAAAGTTCATCATAATATGAACAGCTTTTCTATAGAAAAGTTCATCATAATATGAACAGCTTTTCTATAGAATATTTCATCATAATATGAACAAATTTTCTATAGAAAAGTTCATCATAATATGAACAACTTTTCTATAGAAAAGTTCATTATAATATGAACAACTTTTCTATAGAAAAGTTCATCATAATTTGAACAACTTTTCTATAGAAAAGTTCATCATAATATGAACAACTTTCCTATAGAAAAGTTCATCATAATATGAATAACATTTCTAAAGAAAAAATCATCATAATATTAACAACTTGTTTTAAAAAAGTTCATCACAATATGAACAACTTTTCTATAGAAATGTTCATCATAATATGAACAAATTTTCTATAGAAGAGTTCATCATAATATGAACAAATTTTCTATTGAAAAGTTTATCATAATATTAACAAGTTTTGTATAGAAAAGTTCATTTTTATTTATTCTTTTTTTTCAGTCACATTCTGGCATGTTAAATGGTGGACATTATGTTTCCTATGCTGCTAACCCTAACGGTTCGTGGTATTGTTATAATGACAGTTCATGTCGTGAAATATCCAGTCAACCTAACATTGATCCCAGCTCTGCATATTTACTTTTCTACGAACGCAAAGGATTAGACTATGAACCCTACTTGCCAAATATTGAAGGAAAGACAATACCAAATGATGGTATGGGTATAATAGAAAATGATGAAACAGATAATGACCTGAAGAAAATGTGCACAATAACATAAAATTAATAAGTTTAAGGTAAGAAATTAACAAAAAAAAAAAAAAAAAACAACAATCATGAAATTTAAAACAACTAAACAACACGCTGAGCGTATAATTAAAAATGTGATTATTATATAATTTATAGGTATGTTATTTTGTTTTTCTATAATATATATATAAACATAATTCTACTTTAATTTGTAAAATTTGTGAAAAAGAAAAACCAGTAAAAAAGAAATTAAGTGTGAAGTTTAAAATATTAACAAAAAAAATTTTTTTTGACAAATTTAAGCAAAAATTTTGTCATTTAAAAAGTGAAAGTAGGAAGGAAGGAATGTAATGGTTTTTGTTTATATATAATTATGTTTAATTTATTATGTTTATTATATAATTTTATTTATGTTTTGTTAATTATACATTATTATCATTATAATATGTTATAAATAAATTATATTAGTCGAATTTAGTTTTTTTTTCTTTTTTTATTTTTTTCTTCTTATTTTAGTTTAGGTGTTATTTCGTTGTGTAATTAAACAAAAAAAGAAAACATATATTCTGCTATATATACCTATATCTGCTTAAGTGCAATATAACTTCATATATATATTTTTATTTCCAATTTTTCTTTAACTTTACAAAACGTAATAGAAAACTTTCAAAAAAGTTTTTAAAACAAAATCTGATACTAAAGATATTTATAAATTATTTAATATTAAAACGTATATATAATGATATATTTTTATATATTTAATACACATAATTAAATTAATTTTTTTTCTTTTTTTTCAAATCTGTTGTGGTTTATAAACTAATAATTAAAATTTGAGAAACTAAATTTATGTTCATTATAATATGAAAATTTTTCTTTAGAAAACATCATCACAATGTAAACAAATTTTCAATAGAAAAGTTCATCATAATATGAACAACTTTTCTATAGAAAAGTTCATCATAATATGAAGAACTTTTCTATAGAAAAGTTCATCATAATATGAAGAACTTTTCTATAGAAAAGTTCATCATAATATGAACAACTTTTCTATAGAAAAGTTCATCATAATATGAACAACTTTTCTATAGAAAAGTTCATCATAATATGAACAAC
>NC_060953.1:10348756-10354253 GCF_022045245.1 Lucilia cuprina | reverse complement strand
GAACTGAACTAGAACTGAACTAGAACTGAACTAGAACTGAACTAGAACTGAACTAGAACTGAACTAGAACTGAACTAGAACTACAACTGAACTAGAACTGAACTAGAATTGAACTAGAACTGAACTAGAACTGAATTAGAACTGGACTAGAACTGAACTAGAACTGAACTAAAACTAAACTATAACTGGAATAGAACTGATGATTGATCTGAACTAGAACTGTGTGTTTGTCGTTCTCGTACATCAATACACACATTTAGCTCTCTGCCTTAAAAATAAATAAAATGGTTTGTGTCTTTGCTAAAATGAGTTTCTTTCGTGTTTTTGTTTTCCATTACTACAAGTCTTCTAACAAAACAACTGTCTGAAAAGTTCTCACATCTTAAAAAAGAAAATAATTAAAGCAATTTCTTTTGTGACGTCACATAAAAGAAATGGCAACAAAACACTCAATTGAAGAATGAACAGAAAATATACCGAGAGTATTTCCTACATATGAGAACAAAAAAAAAACAATAACAAAAAGAAAAAGAAAACGAAAAATAAAAACCATACACTATAACAACAACAAAAACAAACATTTCACAATAATTTACAAGTAAAAAAAAACTTTATTTTTAATAACTTTTTATAAAGTAATCTACAAAATGATTAAATAAAAAATAGAAAACAAAAACAATAAGAAAAAAACACACATTTAGAAGATACGAAAAAGCACAAAAAAGAAAACAACAATCGATAAAAAGAAAAGAACTCTTTTTAAGGCAAAATAACCTATTTCAATGACCCCCTCCTCATACTCTTTACCCTCTCTTTTGTCTATAAAAAAGCGAAAAAAAACTCCCACCCAATGTTAAGCAAAAAAAATAATGAAAATTTATTACAATTATATTATTTACATAAAGATGTAATAGAACAAAAATTTCCACTTACCACGTTTGACTGCATCCTCATAATTAATGCAGGACTGTTTGGATTCTTTGGCACCCATAATGTACGAAGTTGTTTATAAAACCAAATGTTAATGGGTGTTTCAAAAGTGGGGTGTCTGCCTGCCTGCCTGCTGGCCTGCACTCTTAGCAAACTGCAATGGAATTCCAAAAGCGACGACACCACCACACTCTCTACTTTTCTACACTTGATTCACTTATAGACACTCACACTTTTATAAAACAGTTTGAAAAATAATTAATAATAAAACTGCTTTATTAGCAGTTTACAAAAAAGGTGTTACAATACTACGACGTCTGTTTGTGTTTTAATTTTTTTCTTTCAATATTTTCTTTTCTCAACCCAACCAAGTGCCCCTTTTTAATTACTTTTGTAGGTTTTTAAGGTATTCATAAACATTTTCAACACTTTTTTAATTACTGATATTCTTTTTGTTTTTCTTTAAATTTTGCTCACATTATTTTCTTCAATTCACGATATTTTATTTGCGTTAAATTTAAGGAAAATTCTGAAAATTCTTTTGTAAAATCTTATGACTTTTTTCCAACTGCACAAAAAGAAATAGAATAACAATGACAATGATGGGAACAATGATGCCAGTGTAATGTGATAATTGATTTACAACCTTTAGTGCTGCCAGATTAAGGATTTTCGTTTTATTTGATGAAAAATGAAATGATTTCTTTTGATGAAAGAGATAATTTTTTTGGTATTGTTTAAATCTTATCTAATTCGTTATCTTAAGTTTTGTTATTGTTGTTGTATAAAATGTTAATATAGTAATAATATTTCTAATAGAGATATTTAGAATTAATCGAAAATCAAGTTAAAATCGATAAATATACACAGAAAGATAATGTTTGTTTTAAAATAATGAATTAGCAAAACAGGGATGGAAAATTGCTATATTATTTTTAAAATTAAATACCTGAAAAACCGTTATATGCAAAAATTATCTTTTAGTAATTAAAAATACATAAACACAGATACAGAAAAATCTTTATATACGAATATTATCTTTGATAATCTTTTCTAAATAATTCAATAAGAAAAATTACGTATTACATATATTTATACTAAACATATTGGAATATTTTTGCTTCTATAGCAAAACTGTTATACAAAATATATCTAGGTAAACTATTGAGTATTAAAATTATATATAATAAATTATTATTATTAGACAATAATAAAAGTTCTTCTAAAGAAAGTTTTTAGAATAAATATAACAAATATTGAAAAAAAAGAAAAACCCAGTACATGGCTATTTTATTCAAGGTATGGCAACTCTCTATAGAATAATATAATCGTTGAAGGCACAGCACTAGTTTATCGTTAATCTGTTTAACACCAGGTCTACCAGAGATTTATAAATTGAAGTACCGTTATAGACAAATTTATAATTATTAATTTATTAAATTTTTCCGTGGTTTAAAAAATAATTTGAAAAGATTTAATTAAGAAAAATGTTGACGGCTTTTTATTAAATGCTCAACATACATTACTATTTGTATTAAAAATGATATAAGCAAATTTGCTTTTTTATAATTATTTCACAAAAAAATTCACTATTTTACCAAGTTAACCATATGGTTGGTAGTTTCTTTGCTCTTATTGGCCATTTTAAATATCACTACCATCTGGCAGCCTTGTTTTGTAGACATTTTTTTTGATAGAGTAGATTTTGTCACCGATTTAGCTAAAGCCGACTAAGCCTAGCCGCCGAACAAAATGTCAAAGCCACCGCCGCCGAAACTTTTTCAGTTTAATATGGTTTGACAATTTTGCCATGTTTTGTACAAATTACAAAACACTTTTGCAAAATTTATGAAACACAATATCAAATTAATTTGTTTTCATTTAAACAAGTTTTTTTATATATCTATATAAATTTGACAGTTGTAAAACTTTGCTTCACGTTCGATGTATTTGCTTCGCCTCAGATATGTTGGTGTTTACGCGCCTAATTCGAGTCGCTGTTTTTACTTTTGATATCATGTGAAATGTCTTTAAGAGGCGCTTTTAATGGCGTATTAAAAATTAAAGTTAAAAAAAAAAAAAACAAATTAAAATATCATTTAGATTATTCCAAAATTTTATTATATAGATGCTATATTATATACAAAATTCCACTTTTTTATCTCGCATTCCGTTTTTATTAAAAATCTTTGAAAAATTTTAAATTAAGCGTATTTGAGAGCTTTGCCGGCTTACAGTTGATTTTAAGCCACCGCCGATATTTTTACTGTCAGCCGCAGCCGCTGTTAATATTTGTCGGCGCAGGGCCCTGTTTTGTCATCAACGATTTTAAGTATTTTATTTTATACGACAATCGTAGCAAAAGTAGAGAGAAGAAATAAGGAAGAAAAAACTTTAAATAAAATTTGATTTTTTTAGCTACAAAAGCAGTATAAAATACAAAATTTTGATACAGAAAAATTAAAAAGAATTAATATAACTAAAGAAATTTCTATATATTAAGAAATTTGGATAAATAAAACAGTAATAAACGACGCGTTAAAGAAAAAGAAACAACAATGGCCAAGACGTACGATTATTTATTTAAATTATTGCTAATTGGTGATTCTGGCGTAGGAAAAACTTGTATATTATTTCGTTTTTCGGAGGATGCCTTCAATACAACATTTATTTCGACAATAGGTAAGTTGGCTGGTGGAAGGTGGACAAAAAAAAATAGTCGGAAAAACGTCTACAATTATTTAAAGAAAATATGATATTGATAAAAGTATTACTTTGTTGTTGTTGTAAAAAGAGAGGAGAAAGGAGGGGTCATTTGGTTGGTTGGTCGTTAGTCGTTTTCGTTTAATTTTGCTACTATGTGGTTGGTTGGTGGCTGTGACAACATTAGGGAACCCAAAGTCAAAGTCTAATAAAAAAATATAGTTTAAAGATAAAAACCTCTATCTAGGAATACATTTTAATCATTTTTTAATGCCTGTCCCCATTGTGTTAAGTCTAAAAATACACATTTTTTTTGTTTAGTTTGCAAACACCTTGCATTTAGGAAAACATCTTCGTTTAATTTGGGTTAACATTTCCCTTGTTTCATATTAGTTCCAAACAAAGGTATTTTTAGTTGTGATTTAGAGCTGCTGTAGGCAGAAAAGGTTTTTGGGGTGTTGGTGTATTCATACATATAGTTTTTTTGTTGACGTTGTCTTGATAATTTTAATCACTACACAACTGCTGCTAACAGTCATCATTATTTTCTTCATGCATTTTGAGTCTTAGATTTTGTTGTTTATTTAACTTTAATATTAATTCCCTCTTTCTTTATTTTATATTATAAAATTAAAATTAATAAAAGAAAAGTAATTCTTATAATTTTTTGTTCATATTTTCTTTATTTATAATTTCCTCTTTTCTTTACTCTCTCGCTCCCTCTGTTATAACTCTCTTTTAAAATGAATTTTGAACACATTGCAAATGACTCACATTTTTTTCATCTCCACCACCTCAAACCATCTTCTCTTTTGATTTCCCCTTCTATTCCTCAAATAGTTACAATTAAATTGTTCGAAATGTTTAAAAAAAATTCTAATAGAAATTCCTTTATTTAAATGTAATAGTCAAAAAAAATTCTAAAGAAAACTGCGCGCTTTTTTTATTAGTTTTTATTAATTTGTTTTGTGTTTTTTTTTTTTATTTTCTTTATAAGTTTGCATAACACTCGCCATCTTAAGTTTGAACTGTGAGGTTGTATTTTGGCATACGCTCTTCAAATCTTTTTGGAAAAGACTAACATACGCCATTTTATTTTTGTTTTACTTTGTGGGAAAAATTTTTTTGTAAAATATTTTCCTTTGGATACTTTATATTTGACCTACTTTTCAATTGGAATTGAAAATTACCAAATTTGTGACTGGAAGCTTGAAAAGGAAAAGTGACGCCATGGCGTCACATTCGTTTACTACGTCCCAGCGAGACTTTGAGGGCTTTGCTGCTTCCCAAGTTAATGGGAGGAATAATGCTTTAAAGGATCTTGCTGGTGGTGGGGTTAAGAAAAAGAAGAAGAAATCTGGGAAGAAGAATAACAAACGAGCTAAGGACTTACTTTCTGAGAAGACTGACAATTTTGTGCCTCAAGATAAATTGCCTTTTGACTTGAATGTACCTGACAAGACTGATGCTGATCAGATGAATACTAGCCAATCAACTGTAGAATGCTGTGACTTTAATGTATCTAATGAACAAGAGAATACTCAACCTAACCTCTATGTTGATGATGTGCCGGCTGGCTCGGCGTTTTCGAACAATGTTGAGATTTTGCAAATGACTGTGACATCTGTTGAAAATACTTTAACTAATCCTGCCAATTCTTTGAATTCAATGCCCAATCGGACTAATATGTCCTTATCATCTAACACTTTATCATCTAATGTGCCCGCTTTTGCCAATTCTGATGAGCCGATTCTCTATCCTGATGATCATGTTGGCGAGATTTTTGTTCTTATTGATACGTCTCGTTCGGAGATAATTTTGAATAAAAGTATTAAGAATGGCCTATATTTATGGGAGAAAATAA
>NC_060953.1:10347418-10348656 GCF_022045245.1 Lucilia cuprina | reverse complement strand
GTTCAGTTCTAGTTCAGTTCTAGTTCAGTTCTAGTTCAGTTCTAGTTCAGTTCTAGTTCAGTTCTAGTTCAGTTCTAGTTCAGTTCTAGTTCGGTTCTATTTCAGTTCAAGTTCAGTTCTAGTTCAGTTCTAGTTCAGTTCAGTTCTAGTTCAGTTCTAGTTCAGTTCTAGTTAAGTTCTAGTTCAGTTCTAGTTCAGTTCTAGTTCAGTTCTACTTCAGTTCTAGTTCAGTTCTAGTTCAGTTATAGTTCAGTTATAGTTCAGTTATAGTTTAGTTCTAGTTCAGTTGTAGTTCTGTTATAGTTCAGTTTTAGTTTAGTTCTAATTCAGTTCTAGTTCAGTTCTAGTTCAGTTCTAGTTAAGTTCTAGTTCAGTTCTAGTTCAGTTCTAGTTCAGTTCTAGTTCAGTTCTAGTTCAGTTCTAGTTCAATTCTAGTTCTAGTTCAGTTCTAGTTCAGTTCTAGTTCAGTTCTAGTTCATTTCTAGTTCAGTTATAGTCCAGTTCTAGTTCTGTTCTAGTTCAGTTCTAGTTCAGGTCTATTTCAGTTCTAGTTCAGTTCTTGTTTAGTCTTGGTTTAAATTTTGTACTAGTACTAGGTTTAGCCTGAAATAAAGTGTGGTCTGTATTACAGTCTAGTCCACAGTCTGGACTTTAAAGTAGTATATATTGTGGAACATATAGTCTCATATTAGTTTATAATCTTATAATCTTAATCTAACCTATAATTTTTACCAAAGTCTATCCTGTAGACGGGGTTATGTAGTAGGAAATGTGCCATATCCACAAATAAATTAAGTATTAAAATCGCATATAAGAGAAACAGTTCTAAAATTTTGTGAAATGTTTTGTTTAACATATCTATTAGTTTAAAATCAGACTATTTTTGTTTTATTATAAATTCACGAGATCTATTAATTATTTATAAAATTCCTTTAAATACAAAGAAAATTTCAACCTAAAAAAATTTTGTACAGTGTATGGATCCCTTCAAAGAAAACGTCACAGGAAAAAAACAAAACGAAGAAAAAGATAAAAACAAATTAAACAACAATAAAGAAAAATGCATCAATCTTTAAACACACACATGCACACAAACACTTGCATTCATAAAACAAACAACAACATTTTGATCAATTAAAAAAGCAAAAAAATAAGAAAATAAGAGAAAAACAATAAAAATATGAGACAATGATGGTCTTTTATGCAAACTTATTTTTTTTTTTTTTTTTTTTTTTTTT
>NC_060953.1:10345933-10347318 GCF_022045245.1 Lucilia cuprina | reverse complement strand
CTGAACTAGAACTGAACTAGAACTGAACTAGAACTGAACTAGAACTGAACTAGAACTGAACTAGAACTGAACTAGAACTGAACTAGAACTGAACTAGAACTGAAATTCGAACTTTCAATTTAAATTGTAATTCATTCATAAGTTGCTGAAATAAATTTTAATAAGATTCCTTTTTAGTATGTATTTGATATTTGAAAAAAAACTAATTATATTTCGTATAAAAACATCTTCTTAAAACTGTTGCTTTGTCTTGTATACACTTGTTTTTATTTTTAAATTTATTTCGTCTAAATATATATTTTTGTTTTGTATTTGTAATTTTTAATTGCAATTGGTTGGTAATGTTAGTTTTCAAATCATGCAGTTTAATATTAATTTAATGTTTTGTTTTCTTTTTTCATATTGACCTTATTTCTGTCTATAATTTATTTCTTTAAATAGTCGTTTTAATTCGTGCTTATTTGTTTGTTTATTTGCTTGCTTACTTGTTTTTTTTATTCTGGTTTAAATCCTTTTGTGGTAAATTGCGATAATTCTTTTTGTTTTCTTTTATTTTTAAACATCTATATTTAATTAATTATGATTAATTTCTTTTCCGCTTCTTTTTTTTTTTGTTATGGGTTTTTTATAAATTTTATATTTTATCATTATCATTATTATGTTTTATTATGTTTCGTTTAATATTATTATTACAATAAAAAAAGTTTAAGTTCTTGTTAAGCTTAACAAGATGTTAGAAAACTACATTCATCGTTGTATTTACCTCGTCAAAGCAGACTGCACCTTGACAACCAACTTTCTGCTTTTCTATGATCATTCGATTTCAATTGATGACCACCTTTGGGGGGATTGTTTGCCTCCTGTAAATGAAAATGAGTTTTAAGATTTCTAGTTGAGATGAATTATCTTTTTGAAGTTTTTTTACCATTCGCTTTTCCATTTTTGCTTTTATATCACTAGCTAGGGTAAGGAAAGCCTCTTCAACATTAATGCTGGCCTTAGCGGAGGTTTCCATAAACTTAATGCCATATTCGACAGCCAATTGCTCACCACGTTCTCGGGAAACCTGAAAGATTAAGACAAAGATTCTTTTTAGTTTCAATTGTAAGTTATGTTCTAGTTTATTTCCTGTTTATTTCTTCTCCAGTTGTAGTTCATTTCTAGTTGAGTTCTGTTCTAGTTCAGTGCTAGTTCTGTTCTAATTCCGTTCTAGTTCAGTTCTAGTTCAGTTCTAGTTCAGTTCCAGTTCAGTTCCAGTTCAGTTCCAGTTCAGTTCCACTTCAGTTCTAGTTCAGTTCTAGTTCAGTTCTAGTTCAGTTCAGTTCTAGTTCAGTTCTAGTTCAGTTCTAGTTCAGTTCTAGTTCAGTTCTAGTTCAGTTCTAGTT
>NC_060953.1:10327454-10345833 GCF_022045245.1 Lucilia cuprina | reverse complement strand
TCTAGTTCTGTTCTTGTTCTGTTCTTGTTCTGTTCTAGTTCTGTTCTAGTTCTGTTCTAGTTCTGTTCTAGTTCTGTTCTAGTTCTGTTCTAGTTCTATTCTAGTTCTATTGTAGTTCTAGTTCTGTTCTAGTTCTAGTTCTAGTTCTGTTCTAGTTCTGTTCTAGTTATGTTCTAGTTCTGTTCTAGTACTAGTTCTGTTCTAGTTCTAGTTCTAGTTCTGTTCTAGTTCTGTTCTAGTTCTATTCTAGTTCTATTCTAGTTCTGTTCTAGTTCTGTTCTAGTTCTGTTTTAGTTCTGTTCTAGTTCTATTCTAGTTTAGTTCTAGTTCTTTTTTAGTTCTCTTCTATTTCAGCTCTAGTTCAGTTCAATTCCTTTTCTAGATCGTTCTAGTTCTATTGTATCTGAAGTCATAGTTCTGTTCTAGTACTACTTAAGTAATCATTGCTGAGTTATTTAAAAAATTCGACAAATTAAGCCGTTGATTTAATGTCTTGTGATGGGAAAAGTTTTACTTTAATAAAAATACTCGAAACCACAATAGATCTCAAAATTGCTTTAATAAAAACTATTTTTAAATATTTCAATGTCTTAACATACAAACCTTGTTGGTACATGTCTTTGTTTATACTTTTGAAAATGTTCGTTGAAATGTGTTTTTTGGTTTTCTTTAATTTTTGTGGAAAAATAAATTGTTTATCTAGTTTTTGTTAAATTTTTTTATACACTAAACAGATGTGCGACTTTTTATATAAAAAAAGAAAAAATATAAATTGCAATGAAATTTTGAAAAAAAAAAATTCTCAAATAAAATTCCAAAATTTGCCATTTTAATTAAAATAAAACTTTGTTAAACTAAATTGATTACGCACAAGATTAAAATTAAAAAAAAAATTGTTTATCCTTTAAATTTTGTTTGCATCTCAATAAACTTCCTACCTTTTCTCTCGTTGTCTCTCTCTCTCTTTATCTTTTTTTATTATTTAAATATAAGCACTTTATTTTATGTTTAATTTGTGTTCTTTATATTTCTTTAATATTTTTAAATTTTATTTTATTTATATATATTAAAAAAAATCACATTCTAATTCTAATCGGGGTTGTGTAGTTACATATATTTATCACATTGTATATTATTATATATTTTTCTCTCTTTTTAATTTCATTCTTTTAAGGTGCTTAAATTATGTTTTAAATCCCTTAATATTTTTTTATAACAAATTGTTGTATATTTTGTTTCTTTTTTTTGGAAATAATTTTTAAATCTCAACTTTTAATAAAAAACAACAACAATAATAATACATAAATACAAGTACTAATGAAGTAAAAACAAAAAAAAAAAATATATCATTATAAATATTTAATTTAATCATAAATATTCACATGAATGAATAAATGAAATTCAAACACAACCACAACATCATTAATTTGTGTGTGTATGTGTCTGTGCGTTTATGAATGAATGTCTGAAGTTTAAAACAAAAGAAGAAATTTTGCAACAAAAACATAAAAAATAATAAAATACCGTAATAAAAACATCTACAATTTGATATTAATTATTTAGTATTTATAATTGTAATAATTATTATACTTATACAATTTTATAAAAATATCCAAAAACAAAAAAAAAATTAACTTGCGTTTTATTTAAAATTTGAAATGTAATTAATCGAAATTAATCTTGACCTCAATCAAAACAGAAATAGAACAGAACTAAAAGAGAACTATAACAGAACTAAAACAGAACTTAAACAGAACTAGAACAGAAGTAGAACAGAACTAGAACAGCACTAGAACAGAACTAGAACAGAACTAGAACAGAACTAGAACAGAACTAGAACAGAACTAGAACAGAACTAAAAGAGAACTAGAACAGTACTAGAGCAGAACTAGAACAGAACTAAAACAGAACTAGAAAAGAACTAGGATAGAATTCGAACAGAATTTGTACAGAACTAGAACAGAACTTGAGCATAATTTGTACAGAACTAGATCAGAACTAGAACACAACTTGAACAGAATTTGTACAGAACTTGAATAGAACTAGAACAGAACTAAAACTGATCTGGAACTAAACTAGAACAGGACAGGAAGAAGTCTAGAATATAACTAGAACTGAACTAGAACGGAACTAGAACGGAACTAGAACAGAACTAGAACAGAACTAGAACAGAACTAGAACAGAACTAGAACAGAACTAGAACAGAACTAGAACAGAACTAGAACAGAACTAGAACAGAACTAGAACAGAACTAGAACAGAACTAGAACAGAACTAGAACAGAACTAGAACAGAACACAACTAGAACAGAACTAGAACAGTACTAGAACAGAACTAGAACAGAACTAGAAATGAACTAGAACAGAACTAGGATAGAATTCGAATAGAATTTGCACAGAACTAGAACAAAACTTGAGCATAATTTGTACAGAACTAGATCAGAACTAGATCAGAACTAGAACAGAACTTGAGCAGAATTTGTACAGAACTTGAATAGAACTAGAACTGATCTGAACTGAACTAGAACAGGACAGGAAGAAGTCTAGAATAGAACTAGAACAAGAGTTTGAACAGAACTAGAACTGAACTAAAACGGAACTAGAACAGAACTAGAATAGAACTAGAACAGTACTAGAACAGAACTAGAAAAGAACTAGAACAGAACACAGAACTAGAACAAAACTTGAGCATAATTTGTACAGAACTAGAACAGAACTTGAGCAGAATTTGTACAGAACTTGAATAGAACTAGAACAGAACTAGAACTGATCTGGAACTGAACTAGAACAGGACAGGAAGAGGTCTAGAACAGAACTAGAACAAGACTTTGAACAGAACTAGAATGGAACTAAAACAGAACTTGAACGGAACTAGAACAGAACTAAAACTGAACTAGAATAAAACTAGAATGGAACTAGAACGGAACTAGAACAGAACTAGAACAGAACTTAAACAGAACTTGTTCAGAACTAGAACAGAACTTGAATAGAACTAGAACTGAGCTGGAACTTAACTAGAACAGGACAGGAAGAGGTCTACAACAGAACTAGAACAAGAGCTTGAATAGAACTTGAACAGAACTAGAACAAAACTAGAACGGAACTACAACAGTACTTAAACAGAACTAAAACTGAATTAGAACAGAACTAGAACAAATCTAGGTCTAGAACAGAACTAGAAGAGGACTTGAACAGAATTAGAATGGAACTAGAACAGAACTTGAACACAACAGAAAAAGAACAGAACTAGAACAGGACAAAAAGAAGTCTAGAACAGAACTGGAACAGAACTTGAGCAGAATTTGTACAGAACTAGAACAGAACTTTAATAGAACTTGAACAGAGCTGGAACTGAACTAGACCGGGACAGGAGGAGGTCTAGAACAGAACTAGAACAAGAGTTTGAACAGAACTAGAATAGAACTAGAACGGAACTAGAACAGAACTTGAACGGAACTAGAACAGAACTTGAACACAACTAGAAGGTAACTGGAACGGAACTAGAACAGAACAGATCTTAAACAGAGCTACAACAGTACTAGAACAGAACTAGAACAGATCTAGATCGGAACTAGAACAGAAATAGAACTGAACTTTAGCAGAACTAGAACTAAACTAGAACAAAACAAGAAGAGGTCTAGAACAGAACTAGATCGGAACTAGAACAGAACTTGAGCAGAATTAGTACAGAACTAAAACAGAATTAGAACTGAACTAGAACAGAACTAGAACAAGAACTCAATTAGAACAGAACTAGAACAAATCAGAACTACAACAGAACTGAACTAAAATTGAACTAGAACTGAACTAAACCTAAACTAGAACAGAACTAGAACAGAGCTAGAACAGAACTAGAGCAGGACAAGAAGAGGTCTAAAACAGAACTAGAACAAGAACTTGAACAGAACTGAACTAGAACAGGATTAGAACAGCACTAGAACTAAACTAGAACAAAGCAAGAAGAGAACTTGAACAGAACTAGATCTAAACTAAAACTAAACCAGAACAAAACAATAACTGAACTAGAACAGACCTAAAACTGAACAGAATAGAATTAGAACCGATGTAGAACATAACTAAAACAGAACTCGAACAAAACAGAACTAGAACTAAATTAAAACTGACAAATCTTCACAAATCTTTTTGCATTTTTTTTAATTTTTCTTTTTATTTATTTTATGTTCAAAATATATATTACAATAAATTTAAACTTAAAAATTATAACAGTTACAAAGTTATGTTGTATTCGTTTATTGTTTTATACACAGTACTGATGATATATTTTCACTCAACTTAAGACACTAAAAAGCGACATACAAACGCGTAAAACATAAAATACGACAAATGAAATCCCAAAAGACACAAATATCAAAGGGTATTCCAGTTGTAACTTAATTACAAAATAATAAAATGATAAAATATTTTATTAAGTAAGTATATAAAGCCCTTGTACAAGAAATAATAAATGAAATTAATAGAAAACAATTTAAATAGGCAGACATTATTTAAAAAGGCGTGTATTTAAAGTTTATAATTAAAAGAAATATGTTGATAAAACATACTTATTAAACTAATGGTAATGTGTATTATAAAAGGGAAAAAAACATAAATATTTATAGAGTTTTAATATAAAATTGTTTTTAAGAAAAACATTGCACTTAAAAGATAAAATCTAATTTTGTTTTTTTTTTAGTTTATAACATTTTAAAAATAACTAGTTGCAGTATAAGCTGTTAACTATTGTTGCTTTGATAGGGATTGATAGTATTCTGAAAGAATTTTCCAGGCTTTAGGTTCCATAAAACCATCTGGTGGATTTGAGCCAGTCTTAGCTAATGTGCGCATTTTAGTACCTGAGATAAATTCAAAATCTTCCTTACGTTTGGGTTCGAAAAATGCCATGCGAGAAACACTCTTGTCATAAGCAGCCACACGGAAGGGCAAAATCTTAAATACAATATTCAAGTTAATACCAAGAATTATATAAGTTTAGACACCAACAAAAAAACTCTTACCTCCATGCTATCTAAGCCTTGAGCCATTTTAAGTACTCTAGCACCATGAGTGGCCTCATACAAATTACCATCGGGATACATTTCCTTATCGGGATGAGGCATACCAGCTGGATCTCTGCCGACAATATAAAAGTTGGCACCAGCATTCATGCGTGCCTTAGCATGCCATTGCACCTCAGTGGGTCCAGCGTACATCATGGGTGAGGGAAAGATGGCCAAAACGGTGTCATCTCTACTTAAAACACCCGAATCGAGGACGGCTTGATGTTGAGCCATACGAACGGGTAATGGAACATCATCGTCCTTGGTCCAACCGCCGAGAGGATGTAGAAGAAGTACAGGTTTCTTGAAACCACGTTCGAGCAATTGACGTTTAGTGTCTTGCATGAGAAGAGCATGACCATTGTGGATGGGGTTACGCAACTAATAGGAAACATAAGATAAGAAATGCTTTAATTCCGTTCTATTTCAGTTCTAGTTCAGTTTTAGTTCAATTTTAGTTCAGTTCTAGTTCAGTTCTAGTTCAGTTCTAGTTCAGTTCTAGTTCAGTTCTAGTTCAGTTCTAGTTCAGTTCTAGTTCAGTTCTAGTTCAGTTCTAGTTCAGTTCTACTTCAGTTCTAGTACAGTTCTAGTACAGTTCTAGTACAGTTCTAGTTCAGTTCTAGTTCAGTTCTAGTTCAGTTCTAGTTCAGATCTAGTTCAGTTCTAGTTCAATTCTTGTTCAGTTCTACTTTAGTTCTAGTACAGTTCTAGTACAGTTCTAGTACAGTTCTAGTTCAGTTCTAGTTTAGTTCTAGTTCAGTTCTAGTTCAGTTCTAGTTCAGTTCTAGTTCAGTTCTAGTTCAGTTCTAGTTCAGTTCTAGTTCAATTCTATTTCTGTTCTGGTTTAATTCTAATTTAGTTCTAGTACAGTTCTAGTTTAGTTCTTGTTCAGTTTTAGTTCAGCTCTATTTTAGTTCTAGTTCAATTCTACTTCATTTCTGGTTCATTTTGCAACACTTACTTGGAAAGCAAAGATAGCATCAGCTTTCATTTCGGTAAACTTTTGTCTCAATTCATTGGGTGTCAAGCGATATTGATCCAAACCATCATTCCATTGTATACGTTCAATAACTTCCAAATCACCACCCACCAAATAATCACCCGATTCCAAAACCATCTAGAATTTGAAAAAAATCTTTATAGAAAAAAACATTACAATTCTCCTCAACACAATAGTTTACCTTAATGTAAGGCTGATTTGGATGTGTGGTACCGAATTGACGTGCCAAACGTTCCTCTTTGCGGTGATAGAAGAATTCAGGTTTTCTTAAAATAGCAATAGGTTTATCATTATATGTCAAGCAAATGGCCGATAAACCATCTAATTTCTCTTTGTTTTCTGTTGATACTGACAAAACAATCGGTACCGATTGATTTTCTCTAAAGGCACCATCTTCGCTTAAAATCGAATTGAAATGCAAAGTCTGTAGATATTCATCTTCACGCATGAAACCCTTAAGAGGATAAGCCCAACCTTCGGATAATACTTGAACCCATTGTAATTCTACCTGAGTAATAGGTATGGAAGGCAATGATTTGACCTCATTTAAGATGGCCTCTTTTAGGGAAGGTGCCACAAATAATTCGGGCAATTTTTCAACATCACGCAACGATTTGGGCAATATACCTTCTTCCTCTAAAAGTTGTATTACTTTATAGGTGGATTCTTTAATGGTGAAACCATCAGTGTTTACCACCAAATCGGCATGTTCGGGTTTCTCATATTCTTGGGTAATACCGGTGAAACCTTTAATTGTACCCTCTCTGGCTTTTTTGTACAAACCCTTAACATCACGCGACTCACACACAGACAGGGGAGTATCAACAAAAACTTCGAAGAATTTCAAACCAGAATCTTTGTGTATTTTCCTAGCCATCTCACGATCATCGGCAAAGGGAGAGACAAAACTGCAAATGGAAACTACACCACTATCGGCAAAAAGTTTGGCTACTTCACCAACACGTCTGATGTTTTCCTCACGATCGGCCGGGGTGAAGCCTAAGTTTTTGTTTAGACCGGTTCTGATGTTGTCACCATCTAGACCATAGGCGGGTATGCCACGTGACACTAAATATGCTTCCAATTCAAAGGCAATGGAAGTTTTGCCTGCACCACTGAGGCCAGTCAGCCAAACGGTGCAGCCACGGAAACCACGACATAAACCAAGATTTTTACCTCTAGCCTCACGGGTTACATGATGTTTCTGTTCTGTAACATTAGTGGCTACTTGTAGGCACTGAAATGAGAAAAGTATAATAGAAAATTAAAGATTTTATATTAAAGAAGAATGGAATTTCTATTCAAAAAGTTAAATGTGCGAGGTAATCGTTAAATGCTTAATCAATTGTTATAAAATTTTTTAATGTGTGTGTTCTTATTTATTTTGTTTAATAACCCAACTATGTTAAAACAAATATCATATAACAAATTAATTTTTATTTCGCTTATTAAACCACATTTTTAGATAAATTCCATTTTAAACATATTAAAAGGGGTCAATAAACTTTACACACAAATAATTTTAATATTTTACTGTAAAATAGCCAAAGAAAGAGTTAAAAACGTCTCGGGGCTAAAAAAAGTATAAATGATTATTGGTTAGCTTGAGGTCAATGAAAGATTTTCTAATCAGACGGATAACAACTTGCTCTTTTTTTTTCTTTTATGTTTAAATTTGCATACATTTAAGCAAGTCAGCGGTAATACTTCAGACAAGTTAAAACGAATTTATTAATCGCTACAAAACTTAAACTGATTTATAACTTAACTAGAACTGAAGTAGTACTGAACTAGAACACAACTAGAACAGGACAAGAATGAACTAAAAAAGAAATAGAATAGAACCAGAACAAAACTAGAACAAAACCAGAACAGAACTAGAACAGTACTAGAAAAAAACTAGATCAGAACTAGAACTGAACTGGAACTGAACTAAAACTGAACTAGAACTGAACAAGAACTGAACTAGAACTGAACTAGAACTGAACTAGAACTGAACTAGAACTGAACTAGAACTAAACTAGAACTGAACTAGAACTGAACTAGAACTGAACTAGAACTGAACTGGAACTGAACTAGAACTGAACTAGAACTGAACTAGAACTGAACTAGAACTGAACTAGAACTGAGCTAGAACTGAACTAGAACTGAACTAGAACTGAACTTGAACTGAACTAGAACAGAACTTGAACAGAACTAGAACTGAACTAGAACTGAGCTAGAACTGAATTAGAACTGAATTAGAACTAAACTAGAACAAAACTAGAACTGAACTAGAACAAAACTAGAACTGAACTAGAACTGAACTAGAACTGAACTAGAACTGAACTAGAACTGAACTAGAACTGAACTAGAACTGAACTAGAACTGAACTAGAACTGAACTAGAACTGAACTAGAACTGAACTAGAACTGAACTAGAACTAGAACTGAACTAGAACTGAACTAGAACTGAACTAGAACTAGAACTGAACTAGAACTGAACTCGAACTGAACTAGAACTTAACTAGAACTGAACTAGAACTGAACTAGAACTGAACTAGAACTGAACTAGAACTTAACTAGAACTGAACTAGAACTGAACTAGAACTGAACTAGAACTGAACTAGAACTGAACTAGAAATGAACTAGAACTTAACTAGAACTTAACTAGAACAGAACAAGAACTGAACTAGAACTGAACTAGAACTGAACTAGAACTGAAATAGATTTTTTTGAAGGTTTGATGTTCAAAAAGTGCCAAGTCATTTGGATAATTTTTTGAAATTATTTAAATAAATTAAAAGTTTTTTAAATATTTATTTAAAATTTTAAAGAAAGCACATACCCTTCTTTTAACATGAGGATAAAAACCAACCGAAGGATTGGGCATTTTTTAAGTTTTTTTTTTAATAACTTTAACTTTAATTAAAAAGTAACACTTTTTTATAAAAAATAACACTTTTTCTTTTTTATTTATTTTTTTAAATTCAATGTTAAGTTCACACAAGGTTTGTTTTTATTGATGATAAGAAATATTGTTTAAAAAGTTTTGAACTAAAAAAAAACTTATATTTATGTATTTTTTTAATATTGATATGAAAACAACTTGATCAGTCTAAAGACGACAGCTAACTAAAAATGTTGAAAATCTTTTGCAGAATTATAAGTTTAAAAAAATTAGAATTTTTCAAAAAATTAATACAACAACAAGAAACAAAGAACTAACGACAACAACAACAATAACAAATTAAATAGTATAAGAAACAGCTAAAATAATATTAATAAAAAAAGACATAATAAAGTTAGAATGTTGTTGGGTTAACGAATTTTAAGAACATTTGTTATACCACCCTACACCACTATAGTGGGGAGGGTATTATACGTTTTTGCTGATGTTTGTAACATACAAAAATTTTGGTCCCATACCCACCTTAAAGTATACCGATCGATTCAGAATCTTTTTTTGAGTCGATTAAGACATGTCCGTCCGTGCGTCCGTCTGGCTGGCTGTCCATGTAAACCTTGTGCGCAAGGTAAAGGCCGCAATTTTCAAGATAATTTGATGAAATTCGGCACAGGGGCGAAGCCTATTGCAAATGTTTGATATTGGTCCATTATTTCACCTAGCCCCCATACAACCGTACCTCCCGATTTGAACTTTTTATGCCATAATTACGTCAAATACTCTATTATCTCTCTAAAAATTGACACAAACAAGTTTTACATAAGTATGACACTGCAGACACTATTATTTAAAAATATATTTATTTCCAAATTTTCCGAGGATCGGCCCATATTTGACCTATATAAAGCTTCATTTAGAATTTTTTTATCAATAAATTGCTTTAATACTTTGGAATTAAGGTAAAATTCAACATAAAAGTTTCTTTATGAAAAATACAAATTTTCAAAAAATATACTCATGGTGTAGGGTATTATATGGTCGGCCATGCCCGACTATATTTTCCTACTTGTTTTTAGTTGTCGATGATGAATTAACATAAAATTTTATATATCACAAAGTGCCAAAGGCAAATATACAAATACATACATAAATTGAATGAACGTCAAACTGACAGTAAATAAGAAAAATTGTAAACAACACAAGAATTATCCCAAAGAAGTTGTGTTTACTTTTCTTTAATATAAAACAGAGTTTTAGATTGGATGAAGCAGTAAAAACAAAAAAAACACTTGGCAGACAGTTTGTCAGTCAGTTTGGCCACGTATGTTTAATTAGATAATGTTTAAATGTTTCTTCAGTTGGATTGGTTTGTTTACTGTGAAATTTTTCATAAATATATACAGTACTGCTAAAAACCTAAACAATAAAGTTTAACTCCTATCTAAATTGTAACAGTTTTGTTATTACAGTATTCCCTCTTGTTATTACAGTATTCCCTCTAAAGCTAAATTGTTTTTGTTTAAGTTTATACTGAAACTTAAAGTTGCTTAGGTTTTATACATTACTGTACTTCTCCACTTACAACAAGTAGTTATAGTTAGGCCTCTATTACTATCTAGTTGTCGTTTCTTTTTTTTTCAATCTTTAAGAAAATTTTCAAGATAATCATGATGACAAATTCAAAATGTGCAAATTAAATCTATAAAATAAATATAGGTTTTGACATAAAATGATAATTTATAAATAATATATGTTAATTTATACACAACATTTTTTGAAAATAATAAAAAATTAATTAAATTCTTAAAATATTTAGTTTGAAAAGTGTTCTAAATTTTTAATTTAAAAAAAATTAAGAAAGTTTAATTGTTCTAGTTTAATAGTATTGTCTATAGTCTCGTCTATAGCCTGGGCTATAGTCTCGTCTATAGTCTGGACTATAGTCTCGTCTATAGTCTGGACTATACCCTTGTCTATAGCCTGGTCTATCGTCTTCTAGACTATAGTCTCGTCTATAGACTGGACTATAGCCTCGTCTATAGTCTGGACTATAGTCTCGTCTATAGTCTGGACTATAGTCTGGACTATAGTCTCGTCTATAGTCTGGACTATAGTCTCGCTAAAGTCTGCACTATAGCCTCGTCTATAGTCTGAACTATAGCCTTGTCTATAGTCTGGTCTATAGTCTTCTAGACTATAGTCTCGCCTATAGTCTGGACTATAGCCTCGTCTATAGTCTAGACTATAGTCTCGTCTATAGTCTGGACTATAGCCTCGTCTATAGTCTGGACTATAGTCTCGTCTATAGCCTGGGCTATAGTCTCGTCAATAGCCTGGGCTATAGTCTCGTCTATAGTCTGGACTATAGTCTCGTCTATAGTCTGGACTATAGCCTCGTCTATAGCCTGGTCTATAGTCTTCTAGACTATAGTCTCGTCTATAGTCTGGACTATAGCCTCGTCTATAGTCTGCACTATAGTCTGGACTATAGTCTCGTCTATAGTCTGGACTATAGTCTCGTCTATAGTCTGGTCTATAGTCTTCTAGACTATAGTCTCGTCTATAGTCTGGACTATAGTCTCGTCTAAAGTCTGGACTATATCCTCGTCTATAGTCTGAACTATAGCCTTGTCTATAGTCTGGTCTATAGTCTTCTAGACTATAGTCTCGTCTATAGTCTGGACTATAGTTTCGTCTATAGTCTGGACTATAATCTCGGATATAGTCTAGTCTATAGCATAATCTATTCCATAGTATAGTCTATAGTCTAGTCTGCAGTCCAGTCTATTGTCTAGTTTATAGTCTAGTCTATAGTCTAGTCTATAGTCTAGTCTATAGTCTAGTCTATAGTCTAGTCTATAGTCTAGTCTATAGTCTAGTCTATAGTCTAGTCTATAGTCTAGTCTATAGTCTAGTCTATAGTCTAGTCTATAGCCTAGTCTATAGTCTAGTCTATAGTCTAGTCTATAATCTAGTCTATAATCTAGTCTATAGTCTAGTCTATAGTCCAGTCTATAGTCTAGTCTATATTCTAGTCTATATTCTGGTCTATGGTTTATTCTATAGTTCACTTTTCACACAAAATTTTACTTTTTCACCTCAAAAATCACTTTTTTCCTTTCGAAGAACTGACGTAATTTTTGATTTAAATAAAAGAAATAACTATTAAAATAAATAGTTAAAATATTTTATTCACAAACAATTAAAAAATATTTATGAATAAGAATATTATTCAATGAATATTAAAAAAAAAAAATTTTTTATTGCATTAATATCATTAAAACGTGCCGTCGCAGTTAAAATATTTAAACAATTTGCGTTAATGGATATTTCTTTCAGTAAAAAATATTCACAAAAAGTTATAATTTTTACATAATTGTAAAATTACACAAGTGTAGCTTTTTGTTGTAATTAGAAAAAAACAAATTCTTAAAAACATAAATTGTGTAATTTTACATTTTAATTATCACGTTCTGAAATATTTAAAAACTTTTTTAAACCAAAAAAAGTTTCTGAAATATTTGTTGATTGAAAATTTTATACTTTTATTTAAATTCGAGCTAAATGTGTTAAATTTTTTTTTTTAAATAGATCTTTTTAGTTTTGTTTAGTTGTTACAAAATCTTACCGATTCCATACACTGTGCATGATTTTGCATGCATTTTCCATTGGTATTATTATTGTTGTTATTATTATTATTTAAATATGTATTTAATAGATGAGAACGTTTTGTAAACATTTTGTATTAAATTTTAAATATTTTAGTTATAATTTTAACACTTTCAACTAGAAAATAATTTAAATAAATTATTCTCCGAAAAAAATTAATAAAACAAACAATAATAAAGTTTTAACACAACAATAACAACATTAAACGAAGAAAAAAAAAAAGAAATGTATCTAAAACTTTCACAAAACAACTCTTTAAGCAAACGACCAACAAACGTATGAAAATTGAAATGAATTTCTTGTTTTTTAAATCGAAAAAATATACCCAAGACAAAAAAAATCTTTAACTGCAACTTAAAAACTTCCGCGCAGAGAGTAAGTGTAGAGCACTGAAACGCCCGTCATTTCTATACGACGCATTGGAAGAAAGATAGGTAGAAAAGAAAGATTGTCTGTCGGTTTTATTATGAGTATACTGGTTGCGAGTACTACATTTTGCTCAATATTAAAATACAGCCAAATGTATGTGTGTGTATGTGTGTATCGACGTCATAGTGTGATCTTTATCAATCTTCTTTATTCATTGCAAACTTAAATTGAGATTGTTTTTGTTAATATATGAAAATTGTTGAGCTAAGTGACTAGACTAGAGTGTCACTTAAGTGCATAACTAGATACCTTTTGGTTTAACCCTTTAAAGGTTAGAGTTTGGAGGTCATGTCATATGAATATAACATTAACTATATTCAAGTTTTACATCTATAGTCTATTTTAGTCTATAGTCCATTCTACAGTCTAGTCGATAGTCTTGTCTATAATCTATAGTAGTAGTAGTCTAGTCTATAGTCTAGTCCATAGTCTAGTTTATAGTCCAGTCTATAGACGAGTCTATAGTCTAGTCTATAGTCTAGTCTACAGTCTAGTCTATATTCTAGTCTATAGTCCAGTTTATAGTCTAGTCTATAGTCTAGTCTATAGTCTAGTCCATAGTTTAGTCTATAGTCTAGTCTATAGTCTAGTCTATAGTCTAGTCTATAGTCTAGTCTATAGTCTAGTCTATAGTCTAGTCTATAGTCTAGTCTATAGTCTAGTCTATAGTCTAGTCTAGTCTATAGTCTAGTCTATAGTCTAGTCTATAGTCTAGTCTATAGTCTAGTCTATACTCTAGTCTATAATCTAGTCTATATTCTAGTCTATAGTCAAGTCTGTAGTCTATATTCTAGTATATAGTATAGTCTATAGTGTAGTCTGTAGCATAGTCTATAGTCTAGTCTATGGTCTATCTATAGTCTAATTAATAGTGATAGTTTAGAATCAAGAATAATTCCAAAATATTATGTACTAGCATCTTTAATCCATTTAGATGAGGTAAGGCTAGTGAAAGAAGTAAGAGACTATGTCTAGTAGCATATAATGCATCCGAACAGCACATCAATGGTTCAATATCCCTTTTTTACTAAAAGCATCTTTAGTCGAAGTATGTACATACTTTCATTTTTCATTTCTGACACTGAAATTATAATTTAACAAAAAGAGATTTAAAACTAAAAACTGAAATAATATTATTATATAAATAATTGTGTAAATTTAAAGATTTAAAAGACATTAGCTTTTAAAAGTTATAATAAAAAATTTTAAATTATATGTAATATAATTATAAAAACAAACTAAATGTAAATATTAATAATAATAATAATGCCCTGCTTTATTATAAAAATTTCAAACTAAATTTGAAAAACAAACAGTTGTTGCTAGACTTTAACAGTAATAGTGATAATAGTTAGTTGTAAAAAAAACAACATCACATTAAACAAGTTAATAACTTATTTTCTCTACAAATGTTTTTTTTCTACTCTTTTTTTTACTTTTTTTATAATTATTTTATACAGATAAAAATTCATTTGCTAATTTGTTTTATCAGTTGTTTTTCTTAAACTACTTTAAACAAGTGTTTTCCTACTAACTACAGCTACTACAGCCTTAAACACGTGTGTGTGCGTATTTTTTTTTTTGGAAAAGAAATCATTTGTAACATATCTTTCTAATTTCTTATTAAATTGTTTTATAAATAGATCATTTCTCGTATCAACAAAAACAAATAATAATTTAATCTGTGACACCTTTTTTTCAACTAAGTAGAATTACTCTGCACATTTTTTTTCAACTAGTACTTATGTTATTTATATTATTAACCCACGTTTAGCCACTTTAGCTTTGTTCAAGTGTATTAGTATGTTTTTTGATAATAAATAATAATTTGTTTCTTTAATTAGAAGTATAGATTGTTTATAAACAATTCAAAGTTCAGGCTTATCTCTTCTTCTGATTGGATTTATTGTTAGAGATATACATATATTCCTATTTGAGTAGGATATAGACCAGACTGTAGACTAGATTAGCCTATAATCTATACTATAGTCTCGACTATAGACCAGATTTTAGACTAGGCAATAGGCTAAACAATAGACTAAACCCTAGACTAGACAAAAGACTATACAATAGACTAGACTTTAGACTAGACACTTAACTTAACTATAGACTAGACTTTAAACTAAACTATAGACTAAACTTTAGAATAGACTATAGATTAGACTATTGACTATATTATAGACTATATACTAGACTATAGACTAAACTTTAGGATAGACTATAGACTAGACTATAGGCAAGACTATAGACTAGACTATAGACTAGACTATAGGCTAGACTATAGACTAGACTATAGACTAGACTATAGACTAGACTATAGACTAGACTATAGACTAGACTATAGACTAGACTATAGACTAGACTATAGACTAGACTATAGACTAGACTATAGACTAGACTATAGACTAGACTATAGACTAGACTATAGACTAGACTATAGACTATACTATAGACTAGGCTATAGACTAGACTATAGACTAGACTATAGACTAGGCTATAGACTAGACTATAGATAAGACTACAGACTAGACTATAGACTATAGATTAGACTATTAACTAGACTATAGACTAGACTATAGACTAGACTGTAGACTAGACTATAGATTAGACTATAGACTAAACTATAGACTAGACTATAGACTAGACTATAGACTAGACTATAGACTAGTCTATAGACTAGACTATAGACTATACTATAGACTAGACTAGTCTAGATTAGATTAGACTGGCTCTTACAAGTTAAATATTAGATAACTACAGCTGAATCTGACATCAGTTCACAGAGTGTTAATAATTCTTAAAATAATTAGAATTGTTTGATTTGAACAAAAGTAATAAAAAAGAAATCACCATCGTTTAATAACAAAACATATTGTCAACAATTACTGATAAACATTTGTTAATTTTATAATTTTTTTTGCTAAATCATGGAAAATAAAAAAAATATTTTTAATTATTTCATTATTAACGTACTAGTACATATCTTATTTATTTTAGAGGAGGACAAATATAATATAAAAAAAAAATAAATTAATAATAAAAATATTTTTTTTAAACGATTTGAAATTTTAAGAATATAATTTTAAAAAAAAGGTGTGTATGTGACAAATTACACACAAGTATTTTTAGAGTGTATATAAAAAAGGACTTTAGATATTAAAATTAAATCTAATCTAATTTTGAAACAGATGAGATCTATAAAAAGTTAATTTTTGCAAACAAAGTTGTTGAGATCATAAAGTTATTATAAAGAATAGTTTTTTTAATATTTTTTTAAAAAAATTATATATAAACACGTGTACGTTAAAGATTAGAATTTTGAAAATTGCTATAGTTTATGATTAGATATTAAGTTATAATTAAAGCAGACAAGAGTAGAGGAGAGAAGAGAACACCTGAGCAGAGAAATCCTGAGCAGTATAAATCAAACTGTTCTTAAGTTACTAAACTGTAGTGTCTATATATTAACTAAATATTTAGATCAAATAATTATAATTGTTTATTTATGCATAATTCTTTCTAAACTAAAAAACGAAAAAAGTTTTTTTTTTTTTTTAATTTTAATAATTTTTATTTATAATTTAAGTTTTGTATATAAACACGTTTATATTTAATGCTAACGATCGAACAATTGCTCAATTGCTTGGCAATTAAACCATTTAATGTTGGTTATAACTAAAGAAAAGTTGAATGACCGGCCCCTCTACAACACAATGTTTTTCACCGATGTTACGCTGGCAATTTGTTTATTTTAAAATTTATGCCGAAAACAGAAATGAAAACAAGTAATATTTCTATATTCGGCTGTGCCGAATCTTATATACCCTTCACCAAGTATGTTTTTAAAAAAAAGTTTTTATTTATTTTGTATCTCTGCACACATGTCACACATAACATACACACAAACAAATATAAACTGTAGCAGAAAGAAATATTAACCGTTGTACTGTAATACCACCGTCAAACTGTATTACCACCCTCAAACAAATATAGCTGTATTACCAACATATTACTGCTTTATCTCCTTGTTCTTGTTATACCCACTTACCTTCGTGAGAACAGAACAGCATGCAAACATACAAAAAAAAAAATACAAAGCTGAATAAAACCAAATACATCTTCACACGCACATGTACATCATTAACCAATTTACAGTGTTGTTGTTGCTTTTTTAACAAAGCATGAAAAAAATGTGGCTTTTTGATGAAATTTTTGAGAGGTTGTCTCGGATTTTTGCTCATTTCTCCGTTATTTATAGACCGATTTTGCTGATTTTAAATAGCCATCTTCTCGAAAGCGTGTCTAACTGAATTATTGAAGTTTCGGATCTCGCCGATATCTGTGGACCTCTAAAAACTGATTTCAACAGACAGACAGACGGACAGACAGACAGACAGACAGACGGACATGGCTTAATCGACTCCGCTATCTATAAGGATCCAGAATATATATACTTTATAGGGTAGGAAAATTATATTATAGAAATTACAAACGGAATGACAAACTTATATATATACCCTTCCCACGAAGGTGAAGGGTATAATGAGTTGATTTGTTTATAGCAAGATAAAAACTTAATAAAAAAATGGTTGTTAATTGGCCTAAATCAAAAAAAAAAAAAAAGGTGAGAAAAATTTTGATGGAAATGCCAACCTTACAAACATTGGGTGCTAGATTTCTTACTTTTAATAAAATTTATTCTCTTAGTTAATCTAGTCTATATCTTTCAACACAACAACCAATATCGAGACATGTCATTCCTCTTTATATTCATCTAAATGTTACAATATCTTGCTGTTGTGTATTCCTAACTTTGTGTCATCCTTTTCTAATAAGAGACGTTATTTCTTTTGGGCCTATATTCCCCTACTATAAGTAATTTTTCTTTATAATTTTTTACTCATAACCACCCAAAACAAGTTATTGTTTATTCATTTAAATATCTAGAAATTATTTGACCTAGATTCTTTGTGAAACCACAATGTTTATTGTACGGGTTTTTAATAATCAAAAGTATACACATACGATTAAAAAAAATCTTATCATAGTAAAATAATGACAGTCTGATATGTATCAAAATAATTTAAGCAATGTGCCTTCCTAATGAAAAAAATGGACTTTTGATAGTTTGACAAATCCTTTTAATGAATATTATGTATTGTTTAAAAAGTTCGGTCAACTGACTTTTAGCAATAGAAAGTTTTAAATTTTAGAATTACTATGTTTTTATGTACATTTGTATGTAGTAGTAGTAGAAAATAGTTTATTTGACTTTTTTACAAGATTTATTACATTCGGTCCACACTAGGAAACTTTTGTTGAGAAACTTTTTCTTAATTC
>NC_060953.1:10303298-10327354 GCF_022045245.1 Lucilia cuprina | reverse complement strand
CTATCTATCTATCTATCTATCTATCTATCTATCTATCTATCTATCTATCTATCTATCTATCTATCTATCTATATCTATCTAGCTTTATATCTATCTATCTAGCTTTATATCTATCTATCTAGCTTTATATCTATCTATAGTATCAATCCAATCGATATTTTTTATATAACCGCAAAATGTTTTTCAATAAAAAAGTAAACATTTTAAACATAAAAATTTTGCCAATGAACAAAAAAAAAAGCTGAGTCTTGCTATAAATTTTCGAGGGAAAATATTAGGTAAGGTTACGCTACAATTTAATGATAAAATTTTATAAATGAAAAATAATGTTGTTGAATTATTTGAATTTCTTATACCTCCAGAAAAAAGTTTGATTAGGAATTGTTAGATATCTTATAAATACAGTTGTCCAAATAAAATTTTATGATAATTTTTAAAGCCAGCTTAATGTTTATATTTAAATATTTACCAATAATACAAGTTTTTATAAATTTGTCAAATATTTTATAAAAAAAAAATCACAAAAATTATGCCAGTCATCATCACGTTCTAAGTTTAAATGACATACTTCAATTGTAGTTAACACTGAAGGTTAAACAAAACATAATTATTGAACAACACAATAACAAAATAAATTAATTTTCTATAAAGATTAAGATTTTTTTTGCAAAATTCTATGTTTTATACATATATAAGAGATAAGCAAGTAAATATGTTTTGGTATAAGTTTTAATAATTAAAAAAAAACAAAAGATAAGCTAAAATTTAGAAAAAAAATTATCAAAAATTTGGTATATAAAAGTTGAGAATGTTTAACAAAAAGTTATTTATTTAATAAAACTACACAGAAACTAAAGACTACGCGGCAGAAAAAATAAATGCAAAATGTAACGTTATTTGAAGTGACGTTAAAAAGAAAAACCTAATGTAAACAAAGTAAGACAACAACAAACAAACAGGACAAATACCTATAAAAAAAGAGAGGGGAAGATGTAAAGAGACAGACAGATAACAGAAAAAATTAGGTCAACAGCTGTTTAATAAAGAGAAAACTAATATTTTAATTGATTGAACAAAAAAATCGTATAATTAGATCTTTGAAATGTATAAAATTTCAATATTCAATAATTAATTATATATTTTTATATTATTGTTGTTACTTTTTATTTAACCACTTACCGTTTTTTGTCTTTTTTTACTACTTTCTGGAGCATCACACATTTTTCCACAAAAAAGTTTTCTAATCAGATTCTCTTTAGTTTTTTTTTTCACTTAAAATTGTTGTTGCTAATTGTGGCACGTTTAACAAATACAAAAAAAAAACACCTTAAAATAATCTTCTTTGTTGCTAACAACTTCGTCAAAGACTTTATTAATACTAATAATACAAAAGTTGATTATTTGTTAATTTAGTTATAGTTTGTATGTATTAAAAATTATTAAAACACAAGAGTACGCAAATTTTCTTAAACATATGTTGGCATTCCTTTGTTGTTGTTGTATTTCTTTTTTTTACACTGCCTCTACAACGAATTTACACCTTTTCTTTTTGCCTTTTTAATAGCTAATTTATAAAATTTTTTGTTGTTTTTCTTATTAATTATTTTATGAAAAACTATTATTATTATTTTACTTTATTATATACACAATTTTTAATTGATAATTTACATTAAATTAAGGTTTTTAACTAAATTCTAATCAAGTTCGTGTAAAAACTGTGATTTTTTCACACTCTCTTTCTCGTGTTAGCAGAGTCCAACGTCGACAAATTTTAATTGCGGCGTACATTAGAAATGTTAACGGCGGTTTTTTGTTTTTTTTGTTTAAATGAGTATATATATAACACAAATCAGGAGAAATACACCTAGAACTCTATCGAGCCTGGGAATAGAATCCACCATCTCAGGTTTATCAGACTAGAATACTTACCTTCCTGAGGCCACAGAAGTTTTCTGTTATTTAAGTAAAGTTTTTATGAAAATCACGCGCCTAGTAATATAATAAAAATGGAGTGAAAAAGTTTAAGCCGCAAAATATATAATCGCATGGTATGTCAAGCCTTCAATGGATTTTGATTCGATGTTATCTGTGGTGCCAATGGTTGACGCTGCCGATGCTTCAAACAGAACTTCTTCTGTTTAAATTTCTCCGTGTAAAAACGGCCTGTCATTGTAACAACCATCTGGCAGCATTGTTCAAAAATTATTCTCAAACAATTGTTTTGCATTTTTTTCTTCAGTCGTTTGCTCTCTTTTCTTTTTTGATAATTTTATTGTGAAAAAGTTGTAAATTTGTGTAAAAATATAAGAAAACTAAGCTGTAAAAATACTAAAACACCATAAGCACAATGCTTTCCTTGCTACAGGAAAAGCGACCTTTAAAAAGGGCACGTTTGGGTCCACCCGATGTCTATCCACAGGAGGCCAAACAACGGGAAGATGAATTGACACCATCCAATGTCAAACATGGATTTGCCACAATGCCACCGCTGGCCGATGAATTCGGCACAGCTCATACCTCCAATGTGAACGCGAGTAAAGTTGCATCATTTTTCAATGCGATTTTGGCGAAAAAGGAAGAGTTGATGACCGTGCAGGATACGGTGCGTAAAAAGCAACAAATCAATTGTAAAGATAATTTTTGGCCGGTATCGCCGCGTACCAAGGGTGCTTTGGATGCCTGGTTTAAGGATTTGGCTGGCAATAAGCCTTTATTGAGTTTGGCCAAAAAGGCTCCATCTTTCAATAAAAAGGAAGAGATTTTAATTACCCTGTGTGATCATCAGGTTAATATGCAAAGAGCTACTTGGTTTATTAAACTCAGCGCCGCTTATATGGTGAGTGTATCAGAGTCGAAAAATAAGAAGCGAAATTCATTTGATCCGGTGCCGGAGTGGACAAGTAATTTGATAAAATTTATGAAAGATCTACTGCCCAAATTACAGGAATACTATCATTTAAGCGAAAAGTGTGAGTATGATAAGAAAAAGATTTATAACAAAAGTTAATTGAAGAATTATTTCCTCACATTAAAAAGGTACTCCAGCCGAGAAGGCTTTATTAAGTGGTTATGGAGCACCCTGCACACAAAACAATAATCAACAACAGAATACCTCTTCAGCGCATCCTACCAACTCGCTCACCACTGTGCCCCAATCTTTAGCCAGCCCAGTATCCATGTTAAGTCCCCACAACAGTCAATCATCATCGGCTAGTGGTTTGGGTTCATTAACTGTGAGTAGTACGCCTGGTGTGGGCAGTTCTAACAGTCAATCTGGTTTACCAGGAGCCAATAATATGCCCGGTTCTGGTTCTTCTATATCGGGTATAGGCTCTAACTTTGAAGACAGTCGTAATGCCTTGAAATATTGGAACTATTGCACGCAATTAAGTAAATATATGCATGAGGAATCACTGTTAGATAGACAGGAATTTCTTAATTGGATTTTGGAACTATTGGACAAAATGCGTACACAAGTTAGCTTTGATGAGTCTTTAAAGAAATTGATTTTAACCTTTGCCCTTCAGTATATGCATGATTTTGTACAATCCGAAAGACTTTGCCGTAAAATGGCCTATATAGTAGCTAAAAAATTAGCTAATCTATTGAATAATGTTATTGAACAACAGCCAAACAATAAACAAATGCTACCGGCAGGTATCACACTCATGGATATTGATGAAGACAACGACAAGAAAAAGTTCAACTTGGATCCCTATGAAAGCGCCATTAACGAATATCTAAATTGCCCACATCATCGAGATATTATATTGTATTTAAGTACTATTCTACAAATTATAACCATTGAATGTCCCACTGCCATGGTTTGGTGTGGCATAGGTGAGAATCGTATACCAGCCGCTTTGTGTGGTAGTCCTTTAGATCATCTACCCATAGCACCTTCCGCTTTACCCATGCCCTCTAAGTGTACCCTAACTAATGCTGAAGTTCGTCGCCAACTAAGATGTACAGAGGCTGAAATTGTTTTACGCTCTAAACATGCTGAAAATCGTTGGTTTGCTGAAAAATGGCAAAATGCTAATAAGAATTCTTATACACATGTCTTATCGATACTGGATCATTTGGATACACATTGTTTTGATTTAATGGATCAAACAAATTCAATAGATTCTTTATATGCTAGTATATTTCAACCGTTTGTTAGTGTACGCCGTGAAATGGGTGCTAATGGTGAAATGAAAGAAATAAGACAAGAATATGATGCCAATACAGTGGATGGTACAACAGTGAAAATTTTATGTGAATGGGCTGTATCGAGTCAGAGGTAAGTTTACATAAATATCAACAAGTATCAAATTGGTTAGATTTTCCATAAAAAAATTTGCATTTGAACATTTTTCAATAGAAATTAAGTTGTATTGGTTAGTTTTTTATATAATAATGTCCGTATTGTCCAATTTTGTATGACCAAGTATTTGCATTGAACAATTTTCTATATAAAAGTATTAGCATTGAACAATTTTTAATAAAAAATGTTTGCATTGGATAGTTTTCAATAGAAATGAAGTTGCATTGACCAGTATTTTATAGAATAATGTATGCATTGGCCAATTTTATATGAAAATGTGTTTGCATTGAATAGTTTTCTATATAAAAGTATTAGCATTGAACAATTTTCAATACAAATGAAATAGCATTGACCAGTATTTTATAGAATAATGTATGCATTGGCCAATTTTATATGAAAATGTGTTTGCATTGAACAATTTTTTATATAAAAGTATTAGCATTGAACAATTTTCAATAAAAAATGTTTTCATTGGAAAATTTTCAATAGAAAAGAAGTTGCATTGACCAGCATTTTATAGAATAATATCTGTATTGAACAGTTTTCACATAAAAAGTGTTTGCATTGGACAGTTTTCAATAGAAATTAAGTTGCATTGGCCAGTATTTTATAGAATAATATCTGCATTGAACAGTTTTTACATAAAAAGTGTGTGCATTGGACAGTTTTCAATAGAAATGACGCTGCATTGGCCAGTATTTTATAAAATAATATCTGCATTGGACAATTTTTCCAAAAAAGTGTTTGCATTGGACATTTTTTATAGAAAAGTATCAGCATTGAAAAATTGTTTATGAACAGTATGTGCATTGAACAGTTATCAATAGAAATGAAGTTGCATTGGTCAGTTTTTTTATAGAATAATTTCAGCATTGACCAATTGTATATGATAATGTGTTTGCATTGAGCCATTTTCTTTATAAAAGTATCAGCATTGAACAATTTTCCCATAAAAAGTGTTTGCATTGGACAGTTTTCAATAGAAATGAAGTTGCATTGGCCAGTATTTTATAGAATAATATCTGCATTGAACAGTTTTCCCATAAAAAGTGTTTGCATTGGACAGTTTTCAATAGAAATGAAGTTGCATTGGCCAGTTTTTTATAGAATAATATCTGCATTGAACAGTTTTTCCATAAAAAGTGTTTCCATTGGACAGTTTTCAATAGAAAATTGTGTGCATTGGACATTTTTTCTTAAATATAACATTTCCTTTTTCCATTTTTTCCAGATGGGGTGAACATCGTGCCATTGTGGTGGCCATATTACTAGATAAACGTCAAATAGAGGTTACAACACCCTCAGCCGAAGACAATAACAATGGTTTGAGTAGTGGTAACAATCCAAATGATGACAAAGATTCTATAGCTTCGGGTGCTGGCCTCATTGGTGGTCTACCCGTTTTTCAATCGGTTCTTATGAATTTTCTTGATCATGATGCTCCTATACTTGATGAAAATGGTAGTTTAGCTAATCGTACACAATTTACAAATCTAGTACATCTATTTAGTGCTTTAATACGACATGATGTATTCTCACATAATGCCTATATGCATACGTTAATATCACGTGGTGATCTTTTAGAAGGAGCCACAACAACAGCAGCAACAACAACAACAACAAGCACAACAAGTGTTGGCAATAGTTTGAATAATAAAAATAGTAATATGGCGGTTGTGGGTAATAGTGTTACGGGACCAGTATCAAATAAACCAGTATCTCCTGCTGTAAATCATGGTTTTGATGATGAATTTGGTGCAGGATTAGATTTTAAACATAATGAATTTGATGATTCCAATGTTGATGATGATTTGGATAAACTATTGCAGAATATCAAAGAAAAAGGACAAGCTGAAGCACCCGATAGCCCTAAGATACCAGATCATAATAATAGTGCCGGTTGTAATGAAACTAATTCTTCCATTTCAAGACACTATATATATACTAAACATTTTCCCATACCACAAGATGATCCCTCTATGATCTATAGCAGTGAATCGAATCAACGTTATATATTACTATTCGGAGTGGGTAAGGAACGTGACGAAAAGAAACATGCTGTTAAGAAAATGTCAAAGGAAATTTGTAAATTATTTACTAAAAAATTTAGTATTGATGTGGCCGAAGGTGGTAAAGTGAAAAAACATTCACGTAATGAATTCAATTTCGAGAATACCACTAGTAAATGTCAAAATATGGCTTATTTTGATCAACACGTTGTAACTTCTCAGTGTGCGGCTACAGTTTTGGAACAATTAAATGGTTTTGCTGTAGGCAATAATAACTATTTGCCCGTGCAGGAACATGTAGCCTTTTTATTTGATTTAATGGAAATGGCTTTAAATATACACAGTCTACTGGAGTTGTGTGATCAAATACTAAAAGAATTGCCAGAAGTGGAAAATCAATTACAGGCTAAAAAATCAAATATGGTTAGAAGTTATACCACTTCTTTGGGTCTCTATATAGTGGGTATATTAAGAAGATATCATAGCTGTTTATTACTATCACCCGAACAAACTGTATCAGTGTTTGAGGGTTTATGTCGCATTATCAAACATGTCAACAATCCTTGTGAATGCAGTTCAGCTGAACGTTGTATTTTAGCTTATCTTAGTGATCTATATGAAACTTGCCTAATCTTACGTTCCAAAGATCAAGAACCAGAATTTTTTCCACAAATGTCTCATATAAAAAAGTTCAAAGATATCTTTAATCAACCCGAACAATTGGGTATGGTACCACAATCTTATAATCCACAATTTATGCAAGATTTTTTATCATCTCCCAAACGTGGTGGAAAAATAGATTCTTTATGGTTAAGACAATTGCATGAATCTCCTGCCAATATCTATAGTTTTGTATCGAATGTTATATTTGCTGTTTGTCATGAAACAGATAATGATCGTTTAAATGATATTGCTATTGCCTGTGCCGAACTAACGGCCGGTTGTAATTCACTTTCAGAAGAATGGATTGCTGCTTTACAAAGTATTTGTCATGCTATGAAAAAGACACGTTATCCACATTTATGTCAAATCGATATACAAAATAGTAAAATACACAATTCATTGGCTGTTTTTATTTGTATATTAGTGGCTCGTCATTGTTTCTCTTTGGCTGATTTTGTTATGAAAATAGCTTTACCTACGTTGGCCAATGCTTATCCAGTGGGTGGTGAGATAACAACAGATGCAGAATCGGGTAAGTAATTAAGAAATTTCTTTAATATTCTATACAAAAAAAAAATAAGTTTTCTATAGGAAAATGTGTCAGCATTGTTCAGTTTACTATAGAAAAGTGCCTACGTTAAATAGTTTTCTATAGAAAAATGTCTAGAATGGACAGTTTTCTATAGAAATGTTTCTAGAATGGGCAGTATTCTATAGAAAAGTTTCTAGAATGTACAGGTTTCTATAGAAAAGTAGTCTAGAATGGACAGTTTTCTATGGAAAAGTGTCAACATTGAACACTTTTGTATAGAAAAGTGTTTGCATTGGAGTTTTTTCAATGAGAGAGCTTCTGCATTGAAAATTTTTCAAGGAAAAATTGTATGCATTGGACTGTTTTCTATAAAATAGTGTTTGCATTGACAAATTTGTATTGAAAACTGGTTTAATTGTACAGTTTTTTTAGGAAATTTACTGCATTTGACAGTTTTCTTTGAAAAAGTGTCAGCATTGTTCAGTCTCCTAAAGAGAAGTGTTTGCATTACACAGTTTTCTACAGAAAAGTGCCAGAATTAAACAGTTTTCTATGTAGAAGTATCTGCATTTGACCGGTTTCTATGAAAAAGTGTCTGCGATGATCCGATTTCTATGTAAAAGTATCAGCATTGGTCAGTTTCCAATAGAAAAGTGTCTTCATTGAACAATATTATATGGAAAAGTGTTAGCATTGGAGAGTTTCCTATGTAGAAGTGTCTGCATTGGTCAGTTTTCTATAGAGATGTGTCAGCATTGGACAGTTTTCAATGGAAAAGTATCTGCATTGGTCCGTTTCCCATATAAAAGTTTCAGCATTGGTCAGTTTCCAATAGAAAAGAGTCTTCATTAAACAATTTTATATGGAAAAGTGTCAGCATTGGAGAGTTTTCTATGTAGAAGTGTTTGAATTGGTCAGTTTTCTATAGGTATGTGTCAGCATTGGACACTTTTCTATGGAAAAGTGTTTGCATTGTCAGTTTTCTATAGAAATGTGTCAGCATTGGACATTTTTCTATGGAAAAGGGTCTGCATTAGTCCGTTTCCTATATAAAAGTTTCAGCATTGCTCAGTTTCCAATAAAAAAGTGTCTTCATTGAACAATTTTATAATGAAAAGTGTCAGCATTGGAAAGTTTTCTAAGTAGAAGTGTTTGAATTGGTCAGTTTTCTATAGAAATGTGTCAGCATTGGACAGTTTTCTATTGAAAAGTGTTTGCATTGGTCAGTTTTCTATAGAAATGTGTCAGCATTGGACAGTTTTCTATGGAAAAGAGTCTACATTGGTCCGTTTCCTATATAAATGTTTCAGTATTGGTTAGTTTCCAATAGAAATGTGTCTTCATTGAACAATATTATATGGAAAAGTGTCAGCATTGGAGAGTTTTCTATGTAGAAGTGTCTGCATTGGTCAGTTTTCTATAGAAATGTGTCAGCATTGGACAGTTTTCTATGGAAAAGTATCAGCATTGAGAAGTTTTCAAGAAGTGTTTGCATTGGAAAGTTTTCTATGAAAAAGTGTTTGCATTGAAAAGTTTTCTGTGAAAAAGTTTGGGCATTGGAAAGTTTTCTATGAAAAAGTGTTTGCATTGGAAAGTGTTCTATGAAAAAGTGTTTGCATTGGAAAGTTTTCTATGAAAAAGTGTTTGCACTGGAAGGTTTTTTATGAAAAAGTGTTTACATTGGAAAGTTTTCTATGAAAAAGTGTTTGCATTGGAAAGTTTTCTATGAATAAGTGTTTGCATTGGAAAGTTTTCTATGGAAAAGTGTTTGCATTGGAAAGTTTTCTATGAAAAATGTGTTTGCATTGTATAGTTTTCTATGAAAAAGTGTTTGCATTGAAAAGTTTTCTATGAAAAAGTGTTTGCATTGGAAGGTTTTCTATGAAAAATTGGGGGCATTGGAAAGTTTTCTATAAAAAAGTGTGGGCATTGGAATGTTTTCTATGAAAAGGTGGGGGCATTGGAAAGTTTTCTCTAGAAAAGTATTTGTATTGGAAAGTTTTCTTTACAAAAGTGTCTGCATTGAACAGTTTTTATTAAAAAAAAAATATATATACATTGAATAGTTTTCTAAGAAGAGATGAAAGCATTGATTAAATTTTTATAGATAATTTTAAGCATTGACCAGATTCCTTGACCAGATTTTATTTCATAATTTTAATTGATTTATCCTTTTTTTGCAATTTTTTCCAGGAGCACGTTTAACTTGTCATTTGGTTTTAAAACTTTTCAAAACCATAGAAATACCCCAACCGGGCATGTATTCTGTTAGTACCTCCCCCAATCCACTCAATGCCGTTAGCAGTTCTTCCAACATTAAACTCAGTTGTGATCGTCATTTACTAATAGCTGCCCATAAGAATATACCACTAGAAGCGGTATTGGCAGTGCTAAAAGCCATTTTAATAGTGGTAGATACTACTGCCTTAAAAACACCCACCATGACGGGTAACACTTCGACGGGAGCTTTTGGAAGTGGTGGCAAACGTGGCAGCGGTTTTAATACGCCAGTACATCCGGGCAGTACGCCAAAGAGTAATGATCGTCCTGTTGATATAAGCCAAATATTGGGTACCAGTGACTTGACAAGTTTAACGGGTGATCATGATCATGATATGTCACAACCTTTATCGACCACACCTTTAAATCCTTCGGTCTCGGGCTCGGGTGAGCAAATATCACTGTTAGAGTTTGCCCAACATGTTCTCAAGCAGATATGTGCTCAGGAACATGTACTGGAAAGATGTCTAAAGAATGCCGATAAATTGTGTGACATGATTATCGACGATATGTTAACGCCCAAACAGTCACAGTCTATATTGCATATGATTTGTTATTCAGAAGCTGAATATAGTATCATATCGGAAATGGATCAAAAATCAATGATTGTTAGAATTCTAGAGAATTTAGGTCAATGGACTTTACGCATATCATGGTTAGATTTGCAATTAATGCACAAACAAAGCATGAACAATGGCACTGAATTGACTGCTTGGTTGGATACGGTCGCTCGTGCTGCCATTGATGTTTTTCTTATGGAAGAAGTTTTAATGCCTAATGGTGGTAAGGCAGAACATAGACCTAAACCTTCGACTTGGCTGGTGGCACCTTTAGTCTCTAAATTGACACCTGCTGTGCAGGGTCGTATCTTGAGAGTGGCCGGCCAAGTGCTGGAGAGTATGAATTATTTTTCTAAAACTTCCAAAGCCGACAATAACAGTTCATGCAGTGGTGATGAACGGGAAAAGAGTAATAGTTGTGGCAGTGCCAGCAGTAGTTATAGTAATGGTTCCAATAGTGGTACACGTAATAAAAAGATGCCTTTAAATTATCAACCATTTTTGGGTTTGATATTGACATGTTTGAAAGGTCAAGATGAGTATAAGGAAAATCTATTGGTCTCATTATATTCACAACTATCGCAATGTTTGCAATCTTATGCTGAGGTAAGTAAAAATAATTTTCGATTTAAAAGTATCAAAATAGTAAAGTTTTTGCAGAAGGGTGACTGAATTAAGCAGTTTTTTATAAGAAAGTAATTGCATTGGACGGGTTTTCAAAGAAATGTGTTGGTGCATTGCACAATTTATTACGAAAAACTGCTTGCATTGGACAATTTTCTATGGAAAAGTGTCTGCATTGACCAGTTTTCGAAAGAAAAGTTACTGCATTGGCCACTTTTCTATGAAAAACTGTTTGCATTGGATAATTTTTTATAGAAAATTGTGTTTGCATTGATCAGCTTTCTATACAAAAGTGTGTGCATTGTACAGTTTTATATAGAAAGGCTTCAGCATTGACTAGTTTTCGAAAGAAAAGTGACTACATTGGTTACTTTTCTATGGAAAACTGTTTGCATTAGACAATTTTTTATAGAAAAGTGTCTGCATTCAATAGTTTTGTATAGAAAAGAGTGTGCATTGTGCAGTTTTGTATAGAAAAGTGTGTGCATTGTGCAGTTTTGTATAGAAAGGCTTGAGCATTGACCCGTTTTCGAAATAAAAGTGACTGCATTGGATAGTTTTCTATAGAAAAGTGAGCGCATTGTACAGTTTTATATTGGAAGGTTTCAGCATTGACTTTTAATTCTGTGGAAAATTGTTCGCAATGAACATCTCTTTATAGAAAAGTGTCTGCATTGAATAGCTTTCTATAGAAAAGCTTTTGCATTGACCAGTTTTTGAAAGAATAGTGACTGCATTGACTACTTTACGTTGGAAAACTGGTTGTATTAGTGACTTTTTATGGTAAACTGTTTGCATTGGACAATTTTTTATAGAAAAGTGTCTGCATTGTATATTTTTCTATAGAAAAGTGTGTGCATTGTATAGTTTTATATAAAAAGGCTTCAGCATTGACCAGTTTTCGAAAGAAAAGTGAATGCATTGGCCAATTTTGTATGGAAAACTGTTTGCATTGGACAATTTTTTCTAGAAATGTGTCTTCATTGGATAGATTTCTATAGAAAAGTGTCTGCAATGGATAGTTTTATATAGAAAGGCTTTAGCATTGACCAGTTTTTGAAAGAAAAGTGACTGCATTGGCCACTTTTCTATGAAAAACTGTTTGCATTGGACAATTTTTTATAGAAAAGTGTTTGCATTGAATAGCTTTCTATAGAAAAGTGTGCGCATTGTACAGTTTTATATAGAAAAGCATCAGCATTGACTAGTTTTTGAAAGAAAAGTTACTGCATTGGTCACTTTTCTATAGAAAACTGTTTGCATTGGACATTTCTTTATAGAAAAGTGTTTGCATTGAATAGCTTTCTATAGAAAATCTTCAGCATTGAACAGGTTTTGAAAGAAACGTGACTGCATTGGCCACTTTACTATGGAAAACTATTTGCATTGGCCACTTTTCTATGGAAAACTGTTTGCATTGGACAATTTTTTCTAGAAATGTGTCAGCATTGGATAGCTTTCTATAAAAAAGTGTGTGCATTGTATAGTTTTGTATAGAAAGGCCTCAGCATTGACCAGTTTTCGAAAGAAAAGTGACTGCATTGGCCACTTTTCTATGGAAAAATGTTTGTATTGGACAATTTTTTATAGAAAAGTGTTTGCATTGAATAGCTTTCTATAGAAAAGCTTCAGCATTGACCAGTTTTTGAAAGAAAAGTGACTGCATTGGCCACTTTACTATGGAAAACTATTTGCATTGGCCACTTTTCTATGGAAAATTGTTTGCATTGGACAATTTTTTATAGAAATGTGTCAGCATTGGATAACTTTCGAATGAAATGTGATTGTATTGTTCACTTTTCTATGGAAAACTTTTCTATAGAAAAGTGTCTGCATTGAATAGTTTTATATAGAAAAGCTTTAGCATTGACCAGTTTTTGAAATAAAAGTGACAGCATTGGCCACCTTTTCCAAAGAAAAGTGACTGCATTGACCACTTTTCCTTGAAAAACTGTTTGCATTGGACAATTTTTTCTAGAAAAGTGTTTGCATTGGATAGTTTTATATAGAAAGGCTTTAGCATTGACCAGTTTTCCAAAGAACAGTGACTGCATTGGCCACTTTTCTATGGAAAACTGTTTGCATTGAATAGTTTTTCATAAAGAGGTGTCAGCATTGCTCGATAAATAAAATTATTTGTTTAATTTCTCTATTTAAGTTTGATACCATGGGTGGTGTAGATGATCCTTTGGGACGTGAGGAAATGTTAGATGCTTTACAATTGCGTTTTTCCCTAGTGGGTGGCATGTTTGATTCTATACAAAAAAATGGCACATCAATTACCGATTGGGCCATACTTTTAGCCCAGCTAGTGTGTCAAGGTGTTATAGATTTAAGTACAAATCGGTTAGTATAAAAGCTATAAAAATCAATTGCAAAAAAAAAAATATTTAATTATTCTTTTAATTTCTTTAATTTAATTTAAAAAAAAAACTAGAGAACTTTTCACCACTGTGGTGGATATGTTAACAACTCTAGTACATTCCACATTAGTATCGGATGGTCAGTCGGAACGAGATGAAAAATTCTATTCAAATTTAATGAAAAAATTAAAAAAAGAAATTGGTGAAAAGAATAATGCCTCCATTAAGGTTATACGACAATTACTGCCGCTCTATAAACATCAAACTGAGGTGAGTTTGCGGTAATTAATTTAACAAATTTCTAGAATTTTGAATAATATGTATGTTGTTTATCTTTAAGGTTATTTCTTGTGAACCAGCTGGTGTAGATCAAAAAGGCAATAAAATCAATGATATGGATAAAAAACAATTAAGAATTTCCGACAAACAACGCATTTCTGTGTGGGATATTTTAGAGGGTCACAAAAATCCTGCACCTTTGTCTTGGGTATGGTTTGGTGCTGTTAAACTAGAGCGCAAACCTTTAACCTATGAAGAGGCTCATCGTAATCTGAAATATCACACCCATAGTTTAGTTAAACCTAGCAGTTATTATTATGAACCATTACCCTTACCGCCGGAAGAAGAACCTGTACCCGAGAAGATAGTGGTATTGTATTCGTTTTTCACTTTGTTTTTTATTCAACGATTCTTCTTTTATTTGTTTTTATTGTTTTTTTTTAATTTTGTTTTATTTTCTTTTTTTAAACTTGTTGTGGTCCTCAAAAAAGACACCTACACCTTTCTTGCAGAAGGATGAAATGAAGGCTGACACTCCTTCCTCGGTTGATCAATCTCCCAGTGCTGTGGTTAGTGGCCGAGGTCGTAAAGGCACCACACGCAAACGTAAACCTAAAAATCCTAAAACGCCACCGGTAAATACTCAACAACAGCCTCCCTTAGCGGGACAACAAACTCAACCGGGTGCTCAACAGGCAGCAAATCAACAACAGCAGCCTCAACAGCAACAACTGGGTCAACAAACACAACAGCAACAACAAGTAACGCAGCAACAGCAACAGCTTAATCCTCAACAACAAATGGGTCAAATGCAAATGAATATGCAAATGGGTTCTAATGTAAAAATTCACTCAAATTTTCGTACATTTCAATTCTCTTAATAAATTTTCTAAAAAAAATTTCAGGTTAACATGCAACAATTTAATCCAAATCAAATGATGCAACAAAATCCCAATGCCATGATGCAACAACAACAAATGCAGGGAGTACCCGGCAATATGCAACAGCAAATGAATGTTGGAAATCCACAACAGAATCAACAAATGAATTTCATGGGCCCGGGTGGTACTCAAGCTATGCAACAGGGTGGTATGAATCCTCAACAACAACAATGGCAAGGACAAAATCAATTCCATCCCATGCAACAGCAACAACCACAACAGCAATTCTATCAGCAACAACAGGGTATGCAAAGTAAGTTTTCGTTTTCTATAGAAAAATTTTTGCTTTTTAATCGTTGTCTATAGAAAAGTCTTGATATTAGACAGTTTTCTATGGAAAAGTGTTTTGTATTGGACAGTTTTCTATAGAAAAGTGTTTGCGTTGAACAGTTTTCTGCATAAAATTATTTGCGTTGAACAGTTTTTTATATAAAGGAGTTTGCATTGAACAGTTTTCAAATGAAAAGTGTTAGCATTGAACATTTTAGTATAGAAAAGTGTTTGCATTGAACAATTTTCTATATAAAAGTGTTTGCATTGAACAGTTTTCTAAAGAAAAGTGTTAGCATTGAACAATTTTCTGTATAATAGAGTTTCCATTGAACAGTTTTCTAAAGAAAAGTTCAATGCAACAGTTTTCTATATAAAAGTGTTTGCAGTGTTTGCATTGAACAGTTTTTTATATAAAAGTGTTTGCATTGAACAGTTTTCTAAAGAAAAGTGTTTGCATTGTACAGTTTTTTAAAGAAAAGTGCTTGCATTGAACAGTTTTCTAAAGAAATTGTTTGCATTGAACAGTTTCCAAAGAAAAGTGTTTGCATTGAACAGTTTTCTATATAAAAGTGTTTGCAGTGTTTGCATTGAAGAGTTTTCTAAAGAAAAGTGTTTGCATTGAACAGTTTTTTAAATAAAAGTGTTTGCATTGAACAGTTTTCTAAAGAAAATTGTTTGCATTGAACAGTTTTCTAAAGAAATTGTTTGCATTGAACAGTTTTCTAAAGAAAAGTGTTTGCATTGAACTGTTTTTAAAGAAAAGTGTTTGCATTGAACAGTTTTCTAAAAAAAAGTATTTGCATTGAACAGTTTTCTACAGAAAAGTGTTTGCATTGAACAGTTTCCTAAAGAAAATTGTTTACATTGAACAGTTTTCTAAAGAAAATTGTTTGCATTGAACAGTTTTCTAAAGAAAAGTGTTTGCATTGAATAGTTTTCTGTATAAAAGTTTTTGCATTGAACAGTTTTTTACAATTTTCTATTGATCTGTTCTAACTTCAAATTTTCCCATTCCAGTGAATCGTCCTCAAATCAACAACTCCAAACAGGCTCTACACAATATGCTGCGCCAGCGGCAACCTACTTTCAATCAAAACAATCCTTCCTTTAATCCCATGCAACAGCAGCAACATCGTCAAGGTCAGGGTATGCAACCGCAACAACAACCGGGTGCCATTAATACAGTACAACAGCAGCAACAATTGCAACAACAGCAATTCGGACGTACTGGTATGAGAACTATGGCACCCAATCAAATGGCGGGAGTGGCTCCCAATCAAATGGCACCCAATATGAATGCAGTGGCTATGGCCGGACAAGGCATGGGTGCACAAAATCCCATGATGCAACAACAAATGTCAACGCAAGGCATGAATCCACAGGCAACTGCACAAATGGGTATGAATCAAAGTGGCAATATGATGGGAACGGGTAATGCCAACAATCCGAATGCCATGATGTCTGGACAAAGTAATACGGGTATGGTAAATGCGGGAGCAATGATGCAACAGAATGTGGGAGTGGCGGGTGTTGGCAATGCTAATGTTAATCAGGGCATGGTAAATGCGACGGGACCAGGGCAATTTCAAAATTTCAATCAATACCAACAGGGTATGAATCAAACGGGTGGACCGAATCAACAGGCTAATCTAATGGGTGGTTTTAATCAAATGAATCAACGCAGTAATCCGGCAGAGTTTATGGCTCAACAGCAAAGAGGACCGGGTGGTCCTATGGCAGGCAATAGAGGTCAGTATATGAATCAAACACCCAACGTTACCATGAACAATATGATGGGTCAGGGTGCGGTGCCGCCTTATCAGCGACAACAGTCTACGGGTGGTAAACCAGGTGTACAACAGCAACAATTCCAACAGCAGCAGCAGCAACAACAGCGTATGCAACATCAAATGATGCAAATGCAAGGTAGGAAGAACTGGTATTTGAAAAAATTAAAATAAATTTCTTACATAACATAACTTTTTCTTAGGCATGGGACCACAGAGTAATGCTGCCGGTGGTATGGGTCAAGCTCAAAACCAGGCCCAACAACAAAATCCCAATTTAGTGGCTCAACTACAACGTCAAATGCCCAATCAACCCAATATGATGGGCCAGCAATACCAACATCAACCACCGCCTTATTAGGCTAACATTAAACAACACAAACCCTCACACTTCCCTTACCTCCCCCCTCATAAATAATTTTTTATTTTAAACACAACAAATACAAAAATTGTAATTTAAGTTCACTTATTTAGTTTTTTAGGTTTCAACAAATTTATATAAACACAAGATTTTTTTTTGAGAAAATATTTATACATAGTATTATATAAAAATGTATTTGGATTTATTTAAATAAAAATAAAATAATAAATAGTTGATAAAAAGAAATAGGAAGCTAATACAATGATGATGAAGAAAACAAGAGAAAATGAGTAAATCAAAAGGTTCCTGCAAGAAGGGTTTGTACTGGAGATTATACAAATGAAAGTTGTTAATGGATTTAAGCTCTTAGTGAAGTGGTCAATTGTAGAGATCTTGTTGCCAACATCAGTCAACTTTTAACATAACAATGTAGTTTAAATTGTTTACCAATATCATTAAAACTAACTGTTAGTCTTTTTATCTCTGTAGGTTCATTACACATGATTAGTTATTCGGACTCAATAGAATCCTAACATCATAAAAACCACAACAATGTCATAACATCATAAAAGCCACAACATCAATAAGTTCACAACGACTTTAACTGTAGCATTCAACAGCTAGACGATGACTCTTTATGGTAACATGAGAAGTAGGAACATGTTGCATGTCACATTGTCACTTTCATTCTAGAATGGTCATTAACTCAGCTCGAACTCAATAGAATGATAACATCATAAAAACCACAACATCAATAAGTTAACAACAACTTTAACTGTAACATTCAACATGTTCCAGAAGTAGGAACATGTTGCATGTCACATTGTCACTTTCATACTAGAATGGTCATTAACTCAGCTCGAACTCAATAGAATGATAACATCATAAAAACCACAACATCAATAAGTTAACAACAACTTTAACAGTAACATTCAACGGCTAGACGAAGACTCATTATGGTAACATGGGAAGTAGGAAGACGTTACACGGCACACATTCATACTAGTAAGATCGTTGTCTCAGCTCGATAGCAATTACAGAAACCATATCGCACAAGAAAAAGGATTATCACGAATCAGTTCTTCACACCGGAACGACTCGACGTTCAGGGAACAACAGCGTGGTTTATACACAACATGGTCCAGCATAAAACCTACCGCTCTCAACAAAATGCAGCATCTTCAGTAGAGTTCTTCATACAATTTAAACCAATTTTAACATATCCCTTGACTTCAACACTTAAACATGAAAATGGACTATAAATAGAAATCTGAACAGGATGAAAGTCATAGTGAAATCGGCATCTAACACAGTTCAGCTGTGCTCTCAACAAAATACAGCATCTTCAGTAAAGTTCTTCATACAATTTAAACCAATTTTAACATATCCCTTGACTTCAACACTTAAACATGAAAATGGACTATAAAAAGAACTCTGAACAGGATGAAAGTATTAGTGAAAACTCCACCTAACACAGTTCAGCTGCGTTCTCAGGTCAATTGGACTGTTAAATGTTATGTTGAACTGTTACAACAACAACAGTTCAGCATATAAATTTTAACAAAATTCTGAAGCCGTTCTTAATACATTGATACAGGTATTTATTATTTTAAAACAAAATTTACTTATTTTAAGCTCTAAGCCAGCCGCCTATCCAACTCAAGATTTCATCTTTCTTTTGGTTTGGGGATGGGATGGTAATTTCCCCTTTCCCCTGTCGATCCGCGCCTGTTTTTAATTCAGTACTGATCAATATTTGTTCGAAATATTGGTTGTTAGAAGTTACTAACATTCTGCGTTCCCACGACTTCTGGATCTTAGCTCCGGAACGACTCGATTCTTAATCGACCAAAGATTGTCAACCTAACAACAGCTGTATTAACCAGTTTTTTCCCCAGGGAAGAACATCCAGTTACAGCCAACCTGTTACAACAACATTCTGAAATGAATGGTCGTTCGAAGTTCAAAACATTCAGAACTAAAGATGAACTACAGCTAAATTAACTGCTAAACTAGAATTGAACTTAATAGAACTGAACTAGAAATGAATGAGAACCGAAATAGAATTGAAATGGAACCAAAACTAAACTGAAATATAACTGAACTGAAATCTAACTGAACTAGAACTGAACTAGAACTGAACTAGAACTGAACTAGAACTGAACTAGAACTGAACTAGAACTGAACTAGAACTGAACTAGAACTGAACTAGAACTGAACTAGAACTGAACTAGAACTGAACTAGAACTGAACTAGAACTGAACTAGAACTGAAATAGAACTGAACTAGAACTAAACTAGAACTGAACTAGAACTGAACTAGAGCTAAACTGGAACTAGAACTTAAATAGAACTGAACTGAACTAGAACTGAACTAGAACTGAACTAGAACTGAACTAGAACTGAACTAGAACTGAACTAGAACTGAACTAGAACTGAACTAGAACTGAACTAGAACTGAACTAGAACTGAACTAGAACTGAACTAGAACTGAACTAGAACTGAACTAGAACTGAACTAGAACTGAACTAGAACTGAACTAGAACTGAACTAGAACTGAACTAGAACTGAACTAGAACTGAACTAGAACTGAACTAGAACTGAACTAGAACTGAACTAGAACTGAACAAGAACTGAACAAGAACTGAACTAGAACTGAACTAGAACTGAACTAGAACTGAACTAGATCTGAACTAGAACTGAACTAGAATGGAACTAGAATGGAACTAGAACTGAACTAGAACTGAACTAGAACTGAACTAGAACTGAACTAAATCTGAACTAGAACTGAATTAGAACTGAACTACAACTGAACTAGAACTGAACTAAAACTGAACTAGAACTTAATTAGAACTGAACTACAACTGAACTAGAACTGAACTACTACTGAACTACAACTGAACTAGAATTGAATTAGAACTGAACTAGAACTAAACTAGAACTGAACTAGAACTGAACTAGAACTGAACTAGAACTGAACTAGAACTGAACTAGAACTGAACTAGAACTGAACTAGAACTGAACTAGAGCTGAACTAGAACTGAACTATAACTGAACTAGAACTGAACTAGAACTGAACTAGAACTGAACTAGAACTGAACTAGAACTGAACTACAACTGAACTACAACTGAACTACAACTGAACTTCAACTGAACTAGAACTGAACTAGAACTGAACTAGAACTGAAGTAGAACTGAACTAGAACTGAGCTAGAACTGAACCAGAACTGAACTTGAAATAGAACAAAACTAGAAGTGAACTAGAACTGAACTAAAACTGAACTACATTCTTATTGAAGACCGTTTTTTACCTAAGATTATCGTCTTCAACTAGAACTGATCTACTAAGACTATTGCCTTTTAGTGCTATATACTTATATTCTATCATTTTCATCTCGTATAAGCGACTAAGATCATCTGTAACAAAGTCACTAAATCTTCTAGCAAGAAGAGTTAACTTCTCTTTAAAACCAACAATTTGAAAAAAATACTAATAATAAGCTAAATAAAAATTAGAACACAGTTAGCATTTTTATATCAAAAGAGAAACTTAATTTTAAATTATTGTTCTAATGCATATTATTACCAGTTTAATTTTTGACGTGTGTCCCTGACATTATTATTCTACATTTACCTACGAATACTAAAATTTGCAACTGAGTAATTAATGGCTTTACTGGTTTTGTTTGTTTATCTGAATTTATCACATAATAACACACAGTAATGGGCAATCACAACAAACAAAACCACAAGTTCATTGTTGACAAAAAGGTAAAATTATAATAAAAATATTATAGAATTTTACATAATTTTAATAATAGATGATCTGGTATTAAAATTACACTATAATATTATTGTTAATTAATATTATTAAATTATAGAATATTTTATTTTTTTATATTTTTATTCAATACTTTTACTTTTCATTTCATTGTTGATCATTTAAAAAAAATTACGTGTACTCTTGGGCATGTATTTAAAGGTAAAAAAAGCAAAAGAAAATGTTTATGAGTGGATGATAAACTTGAAGAAAACACCTCTCACTGCTCGATATGTTTTTACCCCACCACTTGATTCTATAGATTTTAACATCTGTATGAACTATATATCGGCATCAGCATCGGTACCAGTGTCAGTACTTTTAGTAGTAAAAACGTAAAAAAGTAAAAAAATAAAAAAGAAAATAATATAAAAAAATACTGTCAAATCAAGTGGTGGTGGATTTTTTCTTCATCATCGGTATGAAAATGTTTTATATTTTACTTATATTCTCATTGTTGTTTTTGCTGTTGTGCTTTTAAATGGATATTAGAGCGCGCGCGTCGTGTACATAGAGAAGAGTAAAAAAGCGGTGTGTCAGTAACATTTATAGTGGTATATAGGAGGGATGATCTAAAAGTATTCTTATGGAGCTTTTATCCAAATTTCTATAAAGACTACTTGGGATAAAAACTATCATCTAAAAAGATCTTCTAGTAAAGTTCAACATCACATCTAATGCAGTCCTTTGTATTCTACTAAAGACCATAATCTTCTACTATGTACGGAAGTCTTATGATTGTGACTTCCGTCTGAACTAGATCTGAACTAGAACTGAACTAGACTAGTACTGAACTAGACTAGTACTGAACTAGACTAGTACTGAACTAGAACTGAACTGGAACTGAACTAGAACTGAACTAGAACTGAACTAGAACTGAACTAGAACTGAACTAGAACTGAACTAGAACTGAACTAGAACTGAACTGAACTAGAACTGAACTAGAACTGAACTAGAACTGAACTAGAACTGAACTAGAACTGAACTAGAACTGAACTAGAACTGAACTAGAACTGAACTAGAACTGAACTAGAACTGAACTAGAACTGAACTAGAACTGAACTAGAACTGAACTAGAACTGAACTAGAACTGAACTAGAACTGAACTAGAACTGAACTAGAACTGAACTAGAACTGAACTAGAACTGAACTAGAACTGAATTAGAATTAAATTAGAACTGAACTAGAACTGAACTAGAACTGAACTAGAACTGAACTAGAACTGAACTAGAACTGAAATAGAACTGAACTAGAACTGAACTAGAACTGAAATAGAACTGATCTAAAACTGAACTAAAACTGAACTAGAAAAGATTTAGAACATATCTAGAACTGAACTAGAACTGAACTAGAACTGAACTAGAACTGAACTAGAACTGAACTAGAACTGAACTAGAACTGAACTAGAACTGAACTAGAACTGAACTAGAACTGAACTAGAACTGAACTAGAACTGAACTAGAACTGAACTAGAACTGAACTAGAACTGAACTAGAACTGAACTAGAACTGAACTAGAACTGAACTAGAACTGAACTATAAATGAACTAGAACTGAACTAGAACTGAACTAGAACTGAACTACAACTGAACTGAACTAGAACTGAACTAGAACTGAACTACAACTGAACTAGAACAGAACTGAACTAGAACTGAACCTAACTGAACTAGAACTGAACTAGAACTGAACTAGAACTAAACTAGAACTGAACTAGAACTGAACTAGAACTGAACTAGAACTGAACTAGAACTGAACTAGAACTGAACTAGAACTGATCTAGAACTGAACTAGAACTGAACTAGAACTGAACTAGATCTGAACTAGAACTGAACTAGAACTGAATTAGAACTGAACTAGAATTGAACTACAACTGAACTGGAACTGATTAAGACTGATTTTTCTTTCAACAAACCCAATTTAAAGTTAGACCTCGTATAATAAATTATATTTTTTAACATTGTTGAGACTAAAAACTGCTGATTTCGACCTGCACAGACACATACACTCACACACAACCAGTCACTCACGAGAATTGAAAGATACAACAAAATAAGTTAAAAAAAGTATATAAAATTCAAACAAAATAGTCTCGATATTCAACTGCAAGAGTTGAATGTGAAACGAAGTGAATGAGTAGTGAGTGAGTGCAGCATATAATAATAAAAAATATATTTATAAAGAAGAAAAATCTATACAATTGGTATTACAAAATAAAAAAGAATTTTTTTTGAAAGCCAAAACAAAAAAGTAAGTGTAAAATATTTAAACAAATGAAAGTTTAATTAGCTAAAATACTTAAATATAAATAGTAACACAAATTAATAATAAAAATTGAAAAAAAAATCGGTGAAAATAAAATTGAGTAGAATATACAAAATTTTCTAATAAGCGCCTGTAAATTGCGTAATAATATTAAAAGGGGTTTTTAGAAGAAGAAAAAAAACAAATAATTTAGCCAACCAGTCAATACTTAATAATAAAAAAGTAAAATTAAATAAAAATACAAAAAAAATTCTAAAAGTGAAACAAGTTTTTTTTGGTTGTTTTCATATAAACATAAAAAAAAGAATTATTTAATTTTATAAATAAAACACATGATCAGGCAAATTTTTTAAGTAATTAAATTAAAAAAAAACTTGAAATTTTACTTTTTTTCTCACAACAACAACAATATTCTCAAGTTAAAGAAAAAATTGATTTTTCCATAAAAATTGTATTTAATACAAAAGGATTGTGTGTTTTCTTGAAATGTCAGTCCTTGTCATATACAATACCGTGCAATACTTACTTTGTCATCATCGGTCACCTCTTTTTGTCATTTATGCAAAATTTTATTTTCCACAAAAAAAAGTATTTTTCCATTCAACATAATAATTCATATATCCATCCTTCACACCCTCCGGTTTAAATTGTTGTTAGTGTTGTTGTTGTTGCTTTTTTTAAATATGTTTGCCAAATTAAAAAAAAAAATTAAGAAAAAAATCACAAATTGTCTGTCTATTCTCAACTAAATAACCTACCAACACATTAACAGTGTGTGTGTGTGCATGTTTATTGAAAAGAAAAACAAACAGTGTAACTAACCATTTAGAATACAGGAAGTTCATTTTTTAAATGTAACTAGAACTGAACAAGAACTGAACTAGAACCAAACTAGAACTGAACTTGAACTGAACTAGAACTGAACTAGAACTGAACTAGAACTGAACTAGAACTGAACTAGAACTGAACTAGAACTGAACTAGAACTGAACTAGA
>NC_060953.1:10302957-10303198 GCF_022045245.1 Lucilia cuprina | reverse complement strand
GTTCTAGTTCAGTTCTAGTTCAGTTCTAGTACAGTTTTAGTTCAGTTCTAGTTCAGTTCTAGTTCAGTTCTAGTTCAGTTCTAGTTTAGATCTAGTTCAGTTCTAGTTAAGTTTTAGTTCAGTTATAGTTCAATTATAGTTAAGTTTTAGTTCAGTTCTAGTTCAGTTCTAGTTCAGTTCTAGTTCAGTTCTAGTTCAGTTCTAGTTCAGTTCTAGTTCAGTTCTAGTTCAGTTCTAGTTC
>NC_060953.1:10299756-10302510 GCF_022045245.1 Lucilia cuprina | reverse complement strand
CAGTTCTAGTTCAGTTCTAGTTCAGTTCTAGTTCAGTTCTAGTTCAGTTCTAGTTCAGTTCTTGTTCAGTTCTAGTTCAGTTCTAGTTCAGTTCTAGTTAAGTTCTAGATCAGTTCTAGTTTAGATCTAGTTCAGTTCTAGTTAAGTTTTAGGTCAGTTCTTGTTCAATTATAGTTAAGTTTTAGTTCAGTTCTAGTTCAGTTATAGTTCAGTTCTTAATCTAGGAAGTGGTATATACTTTAAAGAGTCAGAAGTCTTGAATTTCCATTAGTATCTTTCAACTATTTTGACGGGCATTCCTTTTAGTTACTTAATGTAAAAACAAAATCATGTCATGATGAAGCTGTAAACAATTTTATCTAGTATAATACCATTAAATAAAATTTACCTCAAATTTATTTGGCAAATAAATTTAAAAAAACTATTTTTAAACAAACAATTTACTAAACAGATGTTAAACGTCAGCTAAGTGTTTTTTTTTTTGCAAATAAAATTTTTAATCTAAATCAGAACGTGATTTAAAAAAAACGTTTGCGGTCGTTCGATCTGCAACAAATTAGAAACTATATAAAAAGTTCAAAACAAGTGGAAATTTTCGAAATAAATTGAAGCAATTTAATAACATAATTTAAATGTATAACCATTGTCCTCTTATTTATTCTAAATAGGTCAATTATTTGCCTTAAATAATCATAAATAATAAAATCAATTATGATTTTGGAAAATTTTTTGAAACAGAAATAAAAAATCTATTGTATAGAAGACAAATAAGACAATGATTGTGGAGGGGGTTGTCTTCAATGGTTCATATGACCATTTTTCACTTCATGCCTCAAACTCGTACTTATTATTTAATAATGTTTTTTTTTAGTTTTTTTATTATTATTGTCAAATTTCATTATGAGCATTTGTGTTGTTGTATTAACTCAATGTACAGTATCCCACACATACCCCCAGACGGACTCATGCCAAGAAACAAACAAATAGTCAATACACATAAACTATTTCGACGTCAATGCATGTGTGTGTGTAAATTGATTTTACTATTATGTACAAGTATTAATAAATATAGAGTGATAGAGAATTTGTCATACAAATATTTGGAGAATATTTTGTTAATTATTAAGGATCACAAGAGACTAGTCTGTAGGCTGGACTATAGTATAGTCGAGTGTATATCTAAACTATAATCTAGTCCATAGTCTGGATTATAGTATAGTCTATAGCCTGTACTACAGACTAGTTTGTAGTATGAACTACTATGTACAATAGTCTATTCTGTAGTATGGTCTATAGTCTGGACTTTAGTGTGGTCAATAGTCTGGCTTATGGTCTAGTCATTAATGTGGACTATAGTCTAGTCTAAAGTCTGAACTATAGCTTAGTCTATAGTCTAATATATAGTCTAGTTTATAGTCTGAACTTTAGTCTAGTCTATAGTTTCAACTAAAGTCTAGTCTATAGTCTGAACTAAATTTTAGTTTATAGACTGAAAACTGGACTTGAGTTTAGTCTGAAGCTTGGATTATAGCCTAGTTTATAGGCTGGGCTATAATCTAATTTATAATGAGTATTATAGTCTGGTCTTTAGTCTGGACTATAGTATAGTCTTTAATATATATACTTAAAAATAAAAAAATTACATTATTCCACGTTAAAGAAATTATACAAAACGGAAGTTTGTTTTTTGGAAGCTTGCCATGTGCATTAAAATTTTTGCCACAATTATTATATCTGTTTTAACAATAAAACATTTAAAATGTTTATAGTATTTATCAAGTCAAATATCTTTTTTTTTAACAAAAATATCTATAGTATTTACACAGTTCAATACACTTTTCTTGTAGGCATTTATAACCTAATTTCAGAATGAGTTTTTTTAACATCAACCAGTTATAAACACATTTTAAAGCGCTAACTTTACAAATTGATTTTTAATATACAGGCGTAAAAGTAATTGGATAATGACCTATTCTATCATTACTTGAAAATCAAACAAGTTTTGTATCTGTTCAGTATTTGTAGAGTTTACATTCTAAATAAATATGAACCAAAAGCAATCGACAAAATCTACAGCTTTCGAGTTCAAGTTCAGTTCTAGTTTAGTTCTTGTTTGTATCTAATTAAATTCCAGTTCAGTTCTAGTTCAGTGCTAGTTTAGTTCAACTTCAATTCTAGTTCAATTTTAATTCAGTTCTATTTCAGTTGAAGTTCAGTTCTAGTTCAGTTCAAGTTCAGTTCTAGTTCAGTTCTAGTTCAGTTCTAGTTCAGTTCTAGTTCAGTTCTAGTTCAGTTCTAGTTCAGTTCTAGTTCAGTTCTAGTTCAGTTCTAGTTCAGTTCTAGTTCAGTTCTAGTTCAGTTCTAGTTCAGTTCTAGTTCAGTTCTAGTTCAGTTCTAGTTCAGTTCTAGTTCAGTTCTAGTTCAGTTCTAGTTCAGTTCTAGTTCAGTTCTAGTTCAGTTCTAGTTCAGTTCTAGTTCAGTTCTAGTTCAGTTCTAGTTCAGTTCTAGTTTAGTTCTAGTTAAGTTCTAGTTGAGTTCTTGTTCAATTCTGGTTCAGTTCTAGTTCAGTTCTAATTCAGTTCTACTTCAGTTCTAGCTCAGTTCTAGTTCAGTTCTAGTTCAGTTCTAGTTCTGTTCTAATTCAGATCTAGTTCAGTTCAGTTCTAGTTCAGTTCTAGTTCAGTTCTAGTTCAGTTCTAGTTCAGTCCTAGTTCAGTTCTAGTTCAGTTCTAGTTCAGTTCTAGTTCAGTTCTA
>NC_060953.1:10280244-10299656 GCF_022045245.1 Lucilia cuprina | reverse complement strand
TCTAGTCTATAGTCTAGTCTATAGTCTAGTCTATAGTCTAGTCTATAGTCTAGTCTATAGTCTAGTCTATAGTCAAGTCTATAGTCAAGTCTATAGTCAAGTCTATAGACTAGTCTACAGTGTAGTCTATAATCTAGTCTATATTCTAGTCTTTAGTGTAGTTTGTAGTCTAATCTATAGTCAAGTCTATAGTCTAGTCTATAGTTTAGTCTAGTCCATAGTTTAGTTATAGTCTAGTTTATAGTCTAGTCTATAGTCTAGTCTATAGTCTAGTGTATAGTCTAGTCTGTAGTCTAGTCTATAGTCTAGTCTATAGTCTAGTCTATAATGTAGTCTATAGTCAAGTCTATAGTCTAGTCAATAGTCTAGTCTATAGTCTAGTCTATAGTCTAGTCTATAGTATAGTCTATAGTCTAGTCTATAGTCTAGTCTAGTCTATAGTCTAGTCTATAGTCTAGTCTATAGTCTAGTCAAGAGCCTACACTATACTTAGTCTTATAGTATAGTCTATTCTGTAGGCTAGTCTATAGTCTAGTCTATATTTTTCTTTAGCAATCATATCAAGGAAGACTTTTACACAGGAAAACATCAATCAGGTGCCACAACTGTCAATGCAACTACATAATTATCTATAAAATATGAAACTGAGAAAGTTATTATTATTATTATTTTTTTTTAATTTTTGTTCATCTTTTTATTAAATACTTACTACTAGTTTTTTTATTATATTTTCGTTTTTTATTTAGTTGTTGAAAGGAAAATGTCATGAAATTAAAAAAAGAAGATATCTTGGTAATTAAAGTATATTATTTTCTAACAAACTACAACAAAAAAAGCGAAAAAATTGTCTCACCATTTCACAAAATAAACAAACAAACATTATTTAAGTCCATTATTATTAACATTATTACTATTACGAGTATTAACACCATTGAAAAAAAGTCTTTAAAAAACGCACACACAAATCTCACCAACTTTTTAAACTTTTTCTTTTTTTTAATAAAATAACAAAAACAAAATATATATCATAACTAGTCAATGTATTAAAAATATATAATTTATTTACTTTGTACTTTAGATGCGCTTATCGCTATCAAGGGGCGTTACAAAGAAGTGTTAAACAAAATGTTTCAATATCAGATCTATTGGGGAAAGTTTCGATTTTGAAAATGTTTTTCTTTTTTTTCATATGAATGGGCTTAAAGCAGGATTTTTACAGGAATGAGCCTAAGAAAAAGAAAACAGGTTTCTATAGAAAAAATTTATATAGAAAATATTTCAAAGAAGACAAACTTGTATAGAAATATTCTAAAAAACACTTTTCTATGAAATAAAGAGAAGAAAAAGAATAAATTTTTGTATAGAAAAAAAATTTAAAAAACACTTTTTTCTATAGAAAAGATTATAAAGAAGGCACTTTTGAATCAATAGAATCTAAAGAAGACAATTCTCTATAGAAAAAGTTCAAAACTTTACAATAGAAAAGAAACAAAAGATGACATTTATCTATAGAAATGAATATCAAAACACGTTTCTGTAAAAGGATGTCAAAAAAAGATACTTTTCTATAGAAAACAGTCTAAAGAAGATACTTTTACAAAGAAAGGTGTCTAAAAAGACACTTCTCTATAGAAGAGACTCTAAAAATACATTTTACTATATAAAAGAGTAAAAAGACATTTTTCTATATACAAAAGTCAAGAACGACACAAAAGAGTCTTAAAAACACTTTTCTACATAAAAAGAGTCTAAAGAAAACGTTTTTCTATGTAAAAGAGTATAAAAAGATACTTTTATATGTAAAAGAATATGAAAAGATAATTTTCTATAGAAAAAAGTCAAAAGAAAAAAATTAGAGCCTTTTTTATAAAAGAGTCTAAAGAAGAAAATAGTCAAAAAAAAGACATTTTTTCAATAGAAAGTGTCTAAAAAACACTTTTCTATATAAAAGAGTCTTAAGAAGACACTTTTCTATCAAAAAAAGAATCTTTTCTATAGAAAAGACTCTAAAGAAGACACTTTTTTTATAGATAAGAGTGCAAAAAGATACTTTTCTATAGAAAAGAGTGTAAAGAAGACAATTTTCTATAGAAAAGAGTCAAAAGAAGACTTTTTCAATAGAAGGAGTTTAAAAATACACATTTCAATAGAAACGAATCTAAAGAAGACACTTTTCTATGGAAAAGGCTCTAAAGAAGACATTTTTCTATTGAAAAGAGTGTAAAAAGAAACTTTTCTATAGAAAAAAAAAACTTTTCTACAGAAAAGGGTCCAAAGAAGACACTTTTCTATAGAAATGGGTTTAAAGAAGACACGTTTCTATAGAAAAGAGGGTAAAAAAGACACTTTTCTAAAAAAAAGAGTAAAAAAGACTGTTTTCAACAGAAAAAGTCTAAAAATAAGCATTTCTATATAAAACAGTTTAAAAAGATAGGTTTCTATAGAAAAGTGTACTGTTCTATAAAAAAAAGAGTCTAATGAAGACATTTTTCTAAAGAAAAGAGTCAAAAGAAGTCTAAACAAGACACTTTTATATAGAAAAGAGTCTAAAGAATACACTTTTCCATAGAAAAAAAGTCTAAAGAAGATAATTTTCGATAGAAAAGAAGACGCTAAAGAAGAAACTTGTATGGAAAAGATTTAAAAAAACACTATTCTATAGAAAAGAGTCAAAAGAAGGCATTTTTCAATAGAAGGAGTCTAAAAATACACATTTCAATAGAAAAGAATCTAAAGATTGTTCTTTGTTTGGGACACTTTTCTATGTGTAAAGAAGACAATTTTCTATAGAAAAGAGTCAAAAGAAGACGTTTTCAATAGAAAAGAATCTAAAGAAGACACTTTTCTATGGAAAAGGCTCTAAAGAAGACATTTTTCTATTGAAAAGAGTGTAAAAAGAAACTTTTCTATAGAAAAGAGTATAAGAAGACACTTTTTAATAAAAATAGTTTAAAAATACACATTTCTACGGAAAAGAATCTAAAAAGACACTTCTCTATAGAAAATAGTGTAAAGAAGACACTTTTTAATAAAAATAGTCTAAAGAAGACACATTTCTATAGAAAATAATCTAAAAAGACACTTTTCTATAGAAAATATTATAAAAGGACACTTTTACATAGAAAAGAGTCTAAAGAAGACACTTTTCCATAGAAAATAGTCTAAAGAAGACACTTTTTTATAAAAATAGTCTAAAAATACACATTTCTATAGAAAAGAATCTACAAAGATACTTTTCTATAGAAAAGGGTCTAAAGAAGACACTTTTTTATAGAAAATACCATAAAAAGACACTTTTCCATGAAAAATGCTCTAAGAAGACATTTTTCTATAGAAAAGAATGTAAAGAAGACACTTTTTAATAAAAATAGTCTAAAGAAGACACATTTCTATAAAAAAGAATCTAAAAAGACACTTTTCTATAGAAAATAGTCTAAAAATAAGCATTTCTATATAAAACAGTTTAAAAAGATAGGTTTCTATAGAAAAGTGTATTGTTCTATAAAAAAAGAGTCTAATGAAGACATTTTTCTAAAGAAAAGAGTCAAAAGAAGTCTAAACAAGACACTTTTATATAGAAAGTCTAAAGAATACACTTTTTCATAGAAAAGAGTCTAAAGAAGATAATTTTGGATAGAAAAGAGGACTCTAAAGAAGACACTTGTATGGAAAAGATTTAAAAAAACACTATTCTATAGAAAAAAAGTCAAAAGAAGGCATTTTTCAATGGAAGGAGTCTAAAAATACACATTTCAATAGAAAAGAATCTAAAAAAGACACTTTTCTATGGAAAAGGCTCTAAAGAAGACATTTTTCTATTGAAAAGAGTGTAAAAAGAAACTTTTCTATAGAAAAGAGAGTAAAGAAGACACTTTATAATAAAAATAGTGTAAAAATACACATTTCTATAGAAAAGGGTCTAAAGAAGACACTTTTCTATAGAAAATACTATAAAAAGACACATTTCCATAGAAAAGAGTCTAATAAAAATAGTCTAAAAATACACATTTCTATAGAAAAGAATCTACAAAGACACTTTTCTATAGAAAAGGGTCTAAAGAATACACTTTTCTATAGAAAATACCATAAAAGACACTTTTCCATGGAAAAGGCTCTAAAGAAGACATTTTCTATAGAAAAGAGTGTAAAGAAGACACATTTATATAGAAAAGAATCTAAAAAGACACTTTTCTATAGAAAATACTATAAAAAGACACTTTTCCATAGAAAATAGTCTAAAGAAGACACTTTTTTATAAAAATAGTCTAAAAATACACATTTCTATAGAAAAGAATCTACAAAGACACTTTTCTATAGAAAAGGGTCTAAAGAAGACACTTTTCTATAGAAAATACCATAAAAAGACACTTTTCCATGGAAAAGGCTCTAAAGAAGACATTTTTCTATAGAAAATGGTCTAAAGAAGACACTTTTCTATATAAAATACTATAAAATGACACTTTTGTATAGAAACGAGTCTAAAGAACACAAAAGAATCTAAAAAGACACTTTTCTATAGAAAATACCATAAAAATACACTTTTCAATGAAAAAGGCTCTAAGAAGATATTTTTCTATAGAAAAGAGTGTAAAGAAGACACTTTTTAATAAAAATAGACTAAAGAAGACACATTTCTATAGAAAAGAATCTAAAAAGACATTTTTCTATAGTAAAGGTTCTAAAGAAGACACTTTTCTATATAAAATACTATAAAATGACACTTTTCTATAGAAACGAGTCTAAAGAAGACACTTTTCCATAAAAAAATAATCTAAAAATAAGTATTTCTATATAAAAGAGTTTAAAAAGATAGGTTTTTATAGAAAAGTGTACTGTTCTATAAAAAAGAGTCGAATGAAGACCCTTTTCTATAGAAAAGAGTCAAAAGAAGTCTAAAGAAGACACTTTTATATAGAAAAGAGTCTAAAGAAGACACTTTTCCATAGAAAAGAGTCTAAAGACGATAATTTTTGATAGAAAAGACTTTAAAGGAGAGACTTTTCTATAGAAAAGACTCTAAAGAAGACACTTGTATGGAAAAGATTTTAAAAAACACTATTCTATAGAAAAGCGTTAAAAGAAGACACTTTTCAATAGAAAATGTCTAAAAATACACATTTCTATAGAAATGTGTCTAAAAATAAACATTTCTATAGAAAAGAATCTACAAAGACACTTTTCTATAGAAAAGGGTTTAAAGAAGACACTTGTCTATAGAAAATACCATAAAGAGACACTTTTCCATAGAAAATAGTCTAAAGAAGACACGTTTCTATAGAAAAGACTTTAAAAAAGATACTTTTGTATAGTAAAGAGTCTAAAGAAGACACTTTTCTTTATAAAAGAGTCTAAACAAAAAAGAAAAGTATCTATAGAATATAAAATACACTTTTCTATAGAAAAGAATCGAAAGAAGAAACTTTTCTTAATAAAAGAGTCTAAAGAAGACACTTCTATAGAAAAATGTCTAAAGAAAGCACTTTTCTATAGAGTTTAATAAAGACAATTATCTAAGTCTTAATAAGATACTTTTCTATAGAAAATACTCTAAAAAGACACTTTTAAAGTTATTTCATTAAGATGAAAGAGAAAAGAGTCCAATAAAGACAGAAGAAGACAATTTTCTCTAATACCAAAAAGTTTCCTTCTTCCTTAAAGAAAATAATTACAAATTTTTCTCAATTACAAACGCTCATATCATATCAGTTCCATTTGAAAATAAATTTTCTTATTTTACATTATTTATTTAATGATCTAAACAAAAAAAAAAAAAACTGACGACCCTCCCCTTTAAGGTGTTTTTTGTTTTTTTTTTTTTTCTTTCAATGAAGATTATGTTCATTTACCGGGTCTTTTAATAGTTTGTTGTTATTCTTGTTGTTGTTTTTGTTATGATTTCATTAAAAAGCATAATATTAATGTTTTATTGTTGCTGTTGTAGTTGTAGTTGTCATTTTACCATTCACTTGCAATTAGCGAAAGTCACTAGACTAGTTTTTTTTTTCTTTGTATTAACTTTAGATTTTTTTTCGGAAATTTCGTTTGTCAATTATTTAGTTTTATTGTAGTATATCATAGGTTTTGTTGTAGTTGTTGTTGGTGTAATATTAATCCCTTAAGGTATTTAGGATTTTTTATAATTTAGAGAAATTTAACGTTCAACTATCTATTTAAAGAACATTTTAGATCAGTTTCAAAGTTTTTGTAAACAATTTAATCAAATAACTTTCGAATTTCTCCTCTCTTCCCCTAATGGGTTAAATATCTTGTAATAGTTGCCAAAAAAGTGTGTGTGTCTTAAAGTAATTAAACGTTATATTTTATTGAATTTTTCACCTGTGTTTCTTTTATCTTTTGTTTTTTTTTTCTTGTGCGTTTTTTTCTTAACGACTTAATGTCAAATGCAACCGGATTTTCAACATATTACTGATATTTTTGTGTAACTTTGCATAAAAGCGAAATTATTGTAAAAACAAATGTAACTAAACTGATTGTGTTTTTTTTTTTTTGGTTATATTTAGTAGATATTTTCACATGATAACAATTATAAAATAATATACATAACTGCATAATTTGAAATTTATTAGTTTCAACCAAATGTTAATAACATTTAAACAATCATATCAACTGCATATATGAATATTTAAAATTAAATAAAGTTTTCTAGTTTTCTAGTTTTTTTGTTAATAAAATTTCCCTTTTTAATGAGAAAAAAAAGTGTTATTGAACTCAGAAAGTTGAAATGGGTGGTTGGTGAGAGTACTTTAAGAAAAAGTTTTTAAAAAATAATGCTTTCAACTAGGGTTCTATAGTTGAAAAGAAAAGTCGACTTTTTGCATTTTTGAAAAGTCAACTTTTTGCATTTTTGAAAAGTCGATTTTTCGACTTTTTTTATTTAACTAAAAGTAGACTTTTCGACATTAAGTATTTTATAAACAGTCGATTTTTTCCAAATTTTTTCGACTTTTCAACCTTTTCCGACTTTTCGACTTTTTTCGATTTTTTCCAAGTTTTCGACTTTTTGCATTTAGTTAAAAGTCGATTTTTCAACTTTTTGCATTTTTGAAAAGTTGATTTTTCGACTTTTTTCATTTAATTAAAAATCGACTTTTAGACTTTTAGATTTTAAGTATTTTATAAATAGTCAACTTTTCGGCTTTTTCAACATTTTGACAGTTTTCGAATTTTTCCAACTTTTCGACTTTTTCCGACTTATCGACTTTTTTCAACTTTTCATCTTTTTCCGACATTTTTGACTTTTTCCGACTTTTCGACTTTTCGATTTTTTATTATTTTTTTTGAATTTTCAACTTTTTCCGACTTTTCGAATTTTTTTCGAATTGTCGACTTTTTTCAACTTTTTTCGACTTATGGACTTTTTTCAAAAACGATAGTCGAGTTATCGACTTTTTTTAGACTTCTCGACTTTTCTACTTTTTTCGATTTTTTCCAAGTTTCGACTTTTTTCGACTTTTAGCATTTAGTTAAAAGTCGATTTTTCATTTTTTTTTACTTTTCAACTTTTTCCGACTTTTCGAATTTTTTTCGAATTGTCGACTTTTTTCAACTTTTTTCGATTTTTTTCGACTTATGGACATTTTTTAAAGACGATAGTCGAGTAATCGACTATTCGTCTTTTTAGACTTCTCGACTTTTTGACTTTTTTCGACTTTTTGCATTTAGTTAAAAGTCGATTTTTCAACTTTTTACATTTTTGAAAAGTTGATTTTTCGACTTTTTTCCATTTAATTAAAAGTCGACTTTTAGACTTTTCGATTTTAAGTATTTTATATATATATAGTCAAATTTTCGACTTTTTCCCACATTTCGACTTTTTTAGACTTCTTGACTTTTCGAATTTTCAACCTTTTCGGACTTTTCGACATTTTGACTGTTTTTGACTTTTTTCAACTTTTCAACCTTTTCCGACTTCGACTGTTTTCGACTTTTTCCAACTTTCGACTTTTTCCAACTTTTCGACTTTTTTCAACTTTTTGTCATTTTCCGACTTTTCGATTTTTTTTTTTGGACTTTTTAACTTTTTCCGACTTTTTGAATTTTTTTCGAATTGTAAATTTTTTCAACTTTTTTCGATTTTTTCAAAGACGATAGTCGAGTTATCGACTATTTCGACTTTTCGATTTTTTCCACTTTTCAACTTTTTCCGACTTTATGACTTTTTCGAATTGTTGACTTTTTCAACTTTCCGACTTTTTACGAATTTTCGACTTATTTCAACTTTTCGACTTTTCGACTTTTCAACCTTTTTCACAGAAGATAATCGAGTTATCGACTTTTCTGATCAAAACAGTCAACTTTTCGACTTTTTTCAACAAAAGCGGGGCACAACAGCTACATATATAGATGCCTTTGCGCTACCTGCCGTGTGGTTGGTATCTCCTCTTTACATTTGTTTGCAGAGCACACATTCTGGATCTTTTGTGCAATCTTTTGCTATGCGACCACTTGTTCCGCACCTTCAACACAGTTTAGATCTGTCTTTCCAAGTATTGTAGGCTATGTGTCCATACTCCAAGCATTGACGTATGTTCACAATTTCTCTTATATGACAAACTACTCATCCTATATTCACCTTTTAAATTTGTGGGACTTGGTGGGATATTTCCGATGGAAGGCTTATTGTTGCCGTCTTAGTGGTACCATAGGCTTTCCTCAAGCTCTTAATATTATCCAATTTCATTTCGGTTACGCCTAGTTAAAAAAGAAAGGCGTTGCGGAGATTACCCTATATACTATTTTCCACGTATTTTTTCCCTCTAATGGGGGCTATTCTTGTCTAGGGCCTTCGCTTTCTTGCTTCCTCTCTATCTATCCATATATCTATCTATCTATCTATCTATCTATCTATCTATCTATCTATCTATCTATCTATCTATCTATCTATCTATCTATCTAACTATCTATCTATCTATCTATCTATCTATCTATCTATCTATCTATCTATCTATCTATCTATCTATCTATCTATCTATCTGTCTGTCTGTCTATCTATCTATATATCTATCTTATCGGTATTCAATGTTTTGAAGTCTTTATTGTTGAAGTTGCAGCAAATCTGTTGTTTGCAGACAAATCCTTTTAAATCGCAGATGAATAATCCAAAAGGAACACACTACGTTGTTTTTTGAGTTTTGTTTTACAAAATATGTAATTTTATTTTTGTTATCTAAAGCTATGTTGTAATTATTTTATTGTGTATAATATATATTTATACTTGTAAATATGTATATTAAAAAAAATACATTAATAAATATAATGCATTTTTTTGTGTTTAAAAAAAAATTCTTAATAAGAAAATACGTTTAAATATTGAAATTCCATTTAAACAATTAAGGTAAATAAAAAAAATATGGTAGGAGAAAATAAGTTTGTTTAAAAATAATATTACAAATATAAAAAAGAAGGATAGATAAGGGACCTTGTAAGCTTATACTCTAAAAAAAATGTCACATTTATATTACTTAAAAAAACATTACATTCCTTTTAAGTCATTAGTAAAGTGTCAAAAGTTTTAAAGGTCCTTTATGTTTTGTTGTTGCTTTCTTTCTTTTTAAATTATATAAACTTATTCAAATTTAATGGAATTAACTCCCATATCAATTGCTCCACCACGATAACTGCCACGCTTCTTCTTGGTTTTTTCATGTTTGAATGATTTGCCACGAGTGAATTTTAAATCTCTATTGGCTTTATCACCCCAGGAACCAGCAGCGTTTTTCTAACAAAGTTAAAATACAAAATAGTGTTAGTTGATCTTATAAAATAAAATGCATTACAATGTTTGCATAACCAATTAAACATTCAATAACTAAAAAAGAAGCAAATTTGTGGAAGTCATTTTAAAAGCCTTAACAAACAAACTAAAAGGTGCGGTGGAAAGTGAAAAGAATTTACACTAAGTTCTTTTTTTTTTAAATAGATAATTGCAAGCTTAGTCATCAAAGGTAATCTTTTTGTTTTGTCCCGCTGAGCCACCATCAAAGGATTTGTTGAAAGGTTTATTTGAACCACCAAAACCACCACGACCTCTGCCACCGCGATCACCACCACCAAAGCCACCACGACCTCTACCGCCACGATCACCACCACCGAAACCACCACGGCCTCTACCACCACGATCACCACCACCGAAACCACCACGGCCTTTACCACCACGATCACCGCCACCACCACGGCCTCTACCACCGCGATCGCCACCACCACCACGACCACGTCCTCCCTTTTCAAAGCCACCAAATGATTTGCGATCACCGAATTTCTTAAAGCCTCCATTTGTAGTTTCTTCACCATCCTGTTGTTTTAAAACATGAAAGTAAAAGAAGGAAATTAAAAACACAAATAAATTAGCCTTATTTTTTGTTATATATGGTTTTATAATAGAAACAAATTAATTATTTTTATAAAAGAAAAACCATCAATAAGTGCCTCAAATTCTTTTCTTTTTTTTTTTTGTTTAAAACAAGAAAAATAAAATTATGTTTGGTTATTTAAAAAAAAGGCTTTTTCATATTTGTGCCTTTAAATTTCCTTCTTTTGCTTTTATGTTTAAATCGCCCACAATCTTCAGTTTTAATTATTTGTATGTTTCAGTTTAAGAAGTTTTGCAAACATTTTATTTTATTTTTTCTTCTTCGTTTTGAGGCACTTACCTTGGCTTCGAAAGACATGTCTTTAACTCTTTCATCAATCTCCACCTCTTCATCACGTACACGTCTAAACGGTTCGTTTTTCTTTTTACCACTAGATTGTGGTGTAAATTGATTACTATTATTATTCTTATTGTTAAAACTTCTATTGGCAGGAGTTGAAGAAGCAAATCCATTTTGCTGCTTGTATAAATGAGAGTTAAAACAAATGGAAAGAATAGGAAATATAAAAATGTACATTTAGATAAGACTACTTTTTACAAAAATAAAGTGATGTTTTTCAATATATCTATCTATTTATCTATCTATCTATCTATCTATCTATCTATCTATCTATCTATCTATCTATCTGTCTATTTGTCTCTCTATCTATCTATCTATCTGTCTGTCTATCTATCTATCTATCTATCTATCTATCTATCTATCTATCTATCTATCTATCTATCTATCTATCTATCTGTCTGTCTGTCTGTCTATCTATCTATCTATCTATCTATCTATCTATCTATCTATCTATCTATCTATCTATCTATCTATCTATCTATCTATCTATCTATCTATCTATCCATATATCCATCTATCCATCTATCCATCTATCCATCTATCTATCAGCCTATATTTCTATGTATCTATCTATCTGCCTATATATCTATCTATCTATCTATCTATCTATCTATCTATCTATCTATCTATCTATCTATCTATCTATCTATCTATCTGTCTATCTTTCTATGTATCTATCTATCTATCTATCTATCTATCTATCTATCTATCTATCTATCTATCTGCCTATTTTTCTGTGTATCTATCTATCTATCTATCTATCTATCTATCTATCTATCTATCTATCTATCTATCTATCTATCTGCCTATCTTTCTATGTATCTATCTGTCATTCTATGTATCTAGCTTTTCGTTGTGTTAAAAAATTTGAACTTTAGAAAAGTATATAGCGGCAACAAAGAATCAAGTCAAATTCAGATAATACTTTAAACCTATTATTTCCAATTGTATGTGTTTAAAAAATCTCAAGATCGAGCTTTTAAAAAACAGTCTTAGATTCCAGAAATTAAGGAAAAAATTAAAAAAAAACTTACCTTTACTTCGCCAGATTTCACAAAATTACTGTATTTGTTGTTGGGTGTGTCGGCGGCATTTGATTCACTAAATTTTCTCTTTTGACCAGGTTTAACTGCAGGTGCACTTTCTGGTTCTTCATCACTAGAGCTATCATCGCTATCGTCAGACTTGGCTGCCTTTTTGGCTGGTGTAGCAGCGGCTGCAGCAGGTTTTTTAGCGGGCTTTTCATCTTCATCCGAACTATCATCGCTAGAACTGTCAGCTTTTTTAGGCTTAGCAGCTGCGGCAGGAGTAACATTAGCCTTCTTAGCTGGTGGCTCATCATCAGAATCTGAGGAATCATCAGAACTGGAGTCGGCCTTTTTGGCTGGAGTAGCAGCTTTAGCAGCTACTGGTTTGGCAGCTTCCTCTTCATCGGATGAGGAATCATCGGATGATGAAGCTGCTTTCTTTTTAGCAGGAGCAGCTACAGCGGGTTTCTTGGCTGCTGGTTCATCGTCATCATCGGAGGAGGAATCATCCGAAGAGGAGTCAGCCTTCTTTTTAGCTGCTACAGCGGCAGCTTTGTTAACTACTGGTTTAACAGCAGGTTTTTCATCTTCACTGGACGAATCATCACTGCTGGAGTCGGCTTTTTTGGCTACTACAGCAGCTGGTTTCTTAGCTACAGCAGTAGCTTTAGGTTTTTCATCTTCACTGGAAGAATCATCACTGCTAGAGTCGGCTTTTTTCGCAGCAACTGGAGCAGGTTTCTTGGCTGCTGGTTTTTCATCTTCAGAGCTGTCATCATCGCTGCTGGACTCGGCTTTTTTAGCAGCAACTGGAGCAGGTTTTGCTGGTGCCGCTTTAGCAGCTGGCTTTTCATCTTCACTATCGTCAGAAGAATCATCAGAAGAATCGTCTTTCTTAGCCTTAGCGGCAACAACAGCTGGTTTAGCAGGAGTAGCTTTAGCTGCTGGTTTCTTCTCGTCATCACTGCTATCATCAGAAGAATCTTCCGAAGATTCTTGTTTCTTAGCAGGAGCAGGTTTAGCAGGAGTAGCTTTAGCTGCTGGTTTCTTCTCATCATCACTGCTATCCTCAGAAGAATCTTCGGAAGATTCTTGTTTCTTAGCGGCAGCAGCAGCAGGTTTAGCTGGCGCGGCAGCCTTAGCAGCAGGTTTTTCATCATCACTGCTGTCATCGGAGTCATCTGATGATTCCTGTTTCTTAGTCACACCATTTACTTTAGCTGCTGGTTTGGCAGCGGGTTTTTTCTCCTCATCACTGCTATCATCGGAGGAATCTTCAGAGCTGGAGTCTGCTTTCTTAGCGGCAGGCTTGCCATTGCTGACAAGAGCAGCTGCTTTCTTAGGGGTTTCTTCCTCAGAATCACTGTCACTATCGCTATCTTCAGTTGTTTTTACAGGAGGAATTTTTGTTTTACTATTTTTTACATAGTATTGCAAAATGTCTTCCAATTTGGGAGAACCCTTAGCAACAATGGCCTGAAATGAAGAAATAGAAAGAAATTAGCAAATTAAATAAAAAGAAATTTATAAAAATGCCATGTGTTTGTGTATGCAACCATCATAGACCTCCAAACCCACACATATATACATACACATGCGGTACTTTGCGCGAGGCTCCTTCGGCCGAGCACATTGTTTTTTTTCTTATTGTCTTGAACTTACAGCTTTGGTTTTGTGTTGATAAACTTGCGCCAAAGTTTTATCTTTTCTTTGTAGATATTCATGTATTATTGCAGCTAATAATTGATCATTTGCTGCCATTTTTAATTTGTTTTATTTTTTTCTTTGCACGTTTTTTTATTAATATAATTTATTCTCTTTTAACTAATTTTTAATCTTGCGTCGTCCAAAACACGTGTTGGTTGTGTGCAAAGTAAAAAACTTAAAGACCAGTGTTGTATAATTTAGGCATTATTATAAGCAATGGTGAATAGAGTAGTAAACGTGTTGCCACGTGGTGTTTATAGTTTTTCCTTTTTTGGGTATTTTGTTTAAAAGGTATAAGTTTATAGAAATTATAGTTTTTTTAAGAAAATTATTTTTTAATTTCTTATAAATAAAAGTAGTTTAAAAGAAATAATTAATAAAACCAATAATAACTTAAAAATGTTAAAACTTTTATTAAGACTTTTAATTATTGTTTAACATCTGGTAGCTTGTTACATTTTGCAGCGTTTTTTGTTTTGTTATGCTGTGTATACAAATATGGCTACTCCACAATAACAAGGTGGCGGTTTTTATGTTATAATATCTCTGGCAGCTTTGTTTTTAATATTACAAAACCACTTGAAACAAAATAAACACAAGATTTTTAAAATTGTTAATATTTTGCTTGAAATATAAATATAATTAATGAAATTTTGTTATAAATTAATGAAATAAGTTGTACGCAAAACATTTAAACATAATGACTGACAAGGAACCCCTTACAAAAGCACAAAATTCTACACGAGTAGCTGAACCCGGTGATGGCATACGACAGGTCAAGACTACCAATGTATTTCGTTTGATAAATTTTGAATTGTATACAAGACCGGTAAGAGATTTTTTAGATGTTGTAATGTTTCCAAGCTAATATTTTTTTTGATTTTTTTTTTAGAATAAAATTGTTATGGGTGTTGGTTTGGCTTGTATTACCGGTGTTTTTGGCTATATAACCTATATGAGATGGAAATATGAAAGTTTAGGCTATTATACGGCTGTTAGTGATGATGGTAAAGAAGTTTTTATTAAAAAAGAATCTAAATGGGATACCTAAGTTATAAGTTGAAAAAACCTTTAATTATTATGTTGTTATTTTAACATATTTTTAGATTATGTTGAAAATATACAGAAAAAAATTTTAAAACTTATTTTGTATCAGTTTGATCAGTTTTATAACTGTTAGATTAGTTGCTCAGATCAGTTCTAGATCATTTGTGATAAAGTTTAAGATAAGCTTCCATTCAGTTCTAGTGTCATATCTAGTTTAAGATGAGCTCTAAATCACTTCTAGATTATTTCCAGTTCAGTTCTACATTAGCTGAAATTGAGGTCTAGATCATAGTTGGTTATATTAAAGTTCAGTTCCATTTCTGTTCTTGCTCTGTTCTAGTTCAGTTTTAGTATTAGTTCCAGTTCAATTTAATTCTATTTGAGTTGTAAATCTAATCAACATATACATTGCTGCCGCAGCAATGTTACAGCTAAAATCAAATGTTATCAACATGTTGCAGCAATATGTTAATAAAATAAAAAAATTAAATAAAAAATTAACTTTTTGTTTTACCAATATGCGATTTTTTGTTTTATTTTGCAATTATTGCTTTAATAGTTTTTTTTTTCTTTTGTTTAATTTTATGTTGTTTTTGTAAATATGTTTTTCTTTTTTGATAAATCACAATTATTTTCTGTTACTTTTGTTGTTGTTCTTGGTTGGTTTGTTTTTTTTTCATGATAATAATAAAAAAATATATAATAAAAAATAAATTTAATTTGAAATAAATTTTTAAATAAAAAAAAACATAATTTGTTATAAAAAATTAATTTGTTTGGAATTTGTTTGTTTCACATTTAAATAATAAAAAAACAACTTAAGAGAGAGAAAAAAAGAGAAATTTTAATAAAACACATGTAGGGGCAGAAGGGTAAGAGAGACATCAGTAAAAAACAATAGTTAATTAAGCCAATAATTACAAATTTCAATTTTTTTCAAATTTGTTTAAAAACACATTGACAATTATAAACAAATCTGGTTAATAACAGGCAAATTTATACAAAATAGCAGAGAGTTTTAGAAAAATCTATTTTTGTTGATTTGTTTTTGTTAATTTTTAATAATTTTTTTTTCGCAAATATTTTGGAACATATAATTTAAGCAATTTCATAACTAACTTCCCTTTTTAGTTTTAAAAAAGTCACAAAATTTTAAAAAAGTTTTTTTTTTTTTGCAGATTTTATAAAAAAACATTTTTTTTGTATTTTTTTAAGTTATATCGAAAATAATAAAAAAAAGGAAGTAGAGTGTTTAAGAAAAGCTTTAAAGATTTACTTCTTAGGCAGATAATTTTAAAGCTTTAAGCTCTTCGAGAAATTTCGACTCCATTTCAATTTTATTCAATTGATTTAATTCCAAAACTTCACCCTGATCTTGACGGGCTTTTAATTTTTTAATATCCGACAATTTTTTGGCAACATTGCGTATTTTTTTCTCCTTTTCAGGATTAGCAGCCTTTTTAGAAGTTTGCTGCTGTTGTTGGTTTGGCTGTTGCAAATTTTGCTGCTGTGGCTGTTGTCCTTCAACTGCGACATTTTCACCAGAGTTAGCTTGATTATGTTGCTGCTGTTGCTGTTGTTGTTGTCTTCTTTGTTGATTAAATTGTGGATTTTGCTGCTGACGACGTTGATTTTGTTGACGTTTGTTGTGCTGTTGTTGTTGTTGTTGCGGCATTGTTTGCTGCTGTTGCTGTTCATTGTTGCTTACAGCAGCTACGTCACCAGTTCCTTCTGCCTGCATTTTATTCATTCTATTGTAATTATTGGCTCCTGGTTGTCCACCATTGCTGTTGTTATTATCTCCACCTCTTCCTCCTCTATTGTTTCTAGTGTTATTAGCACCATTGTTGTTGTGGTTGTTTTCGTTGTTGTGCTCATTTTTTCTATTCTTATTATGTTGTTGCTGCTGCTGTTGCTGTTTAAAACCCTTAGGATTTTGTTGCTGCTGCTGCTGTTGTTGATGAGACTTTTGAGCACCCTGTTTCTTATTGTTGGCTTGTGAGGAAGAATAACCTTAAAATAAACAGAAAGCACAGAGAAATATTTAGCTTTGTATCTTAAAATTTATTAGAATATGCAATTGAAAACTTAAAACTATTAAAAAAACTAAAACTAATAACGTCTTCTTGATTGGTTATAAGGATTATAACGTTGTTGTTTTCTATTTAATGTATGACGTTGTACACCTCCTCCTCCTCCTCCCCCTGCACCACTAACACTGGGCATTTGTTCCCGATTATGTGTTTGTTGCTGTTCTCTCCATGCTCCTGGTCTCATAAGCGGTTTATCTAAATCATATTTTCTTTGCCAAAATTGTCTTGGATTACCTGGTGGTAGTCCTGGTATAGTGCTTTGCGACTGTGGTACAAATTTCTCTGGATTTTTTCCTTCACTCATAAAGCGCAAGTGTGGTGGTGTATAGACCTTCTTACTTGCCTCCGGTTGGCTCGATTTGATACCTTCATGCTTAACCTTGGTGATTACAGGTTCTTTAAATGTATTATCAGCAAATTGTTGCCATTCAACGGCCAATAGCTCCTGACCCTGGGGCCAAATGGTCTCGTGCAATAGAGCACCCGAGTAGTGATAAACTTTGAAGCTGTAATGTTAGAAAAGAATAAAAAAAGTTTAAAACTTTTATGCAGGTTATAAAGAAAATAAAACATAACCTCAAAAATATTTTAAATTTAGTTAGATCGAAATTTACAAACTTTTTCTCAGTTGTTAAGTAATGGAATAAACTTACCCATTGCCTATACGTAATCTGGGAGCCGTAGTAGCGGTTACAAAATACTCGCCATTAGGATTCCATTCAAAATGGGTAGTATCGGGGCATTTAATATTGGCAAGCTTCTCCTTTTTCGATACATCCCAAATTTCCACATTGCCAGGCAAGTTTCCAAAACCAGCTAAAACGACTAGTGCTAAGAAGTTAAGGAAAACTTGGAAAAGTAATATGACAAAGAATAAAAATGTAAAAGTATGTAAAAAAAATTTTCAAAAAGGATATGATTTCCAAAACTATTAAAATAGGCACAATTGCGTGGTCCTTCGCCAAAATCAAAAACGACATCACATTTCAAATTATATAAAGCCGCCTTAGATGGCATATAACCATAAACTACCACAAATTCAGTAGCTTTAGGACTCCATTTAACGCAATGTACAGGACCCTCTTTAGCTGTAAATTGAAAAAAATATAACAATTAACAATCGCAACTATCCTTAGCCAAAACAATTAAAGTAAATATATGAAAAAAGTAATAACAGACACTCCTTTTTTCATTTTAATTACTTCAATTCTCGCACTTTCTCTCCATCTCTTTGAATACTTACACAATGGCACGGAACATGAATCACCCTTAGTATTTAAAAAGTGCAAAGCCTGATTACCATAATACGAAGCACCCGTCTTATCGACTTCCGTACTGGTCAATAGCAAGAGGCCAGTACCTCGACGATTCCATATTAATTCAACACGATCGGCATTGAAGAAACTTTTACAGGCCACCGTTTGATTTTGACCCAATGCTGGATACTTATAGAGTTTACACATCGATGGTGCCCCCTTGGCACCGGGTGTATAGATGGCTATAAACGGTGGACTATTGCCGGGACCCACCGACAAGGTACCACCCTTACTGCCGCCTATTTTCTTAACACTTGCATTGAAACCCTCAACACCTTGTGTCAGATCATAGAACAAGGCCTCGCCACCAATGACGGTAGCAAATATGCTTTCGTCCGATGACCATGAAGGTTCCCAATCGCTTTGTTTCTTCTGCACAATGCTAAATACCTCCTTACCGCTAGCCATTTCATACACAAACATATTGGGCGAACCTTCGGGAATGTCCTTGGTGATGACATACAGTTCCCAGGTGCATAAATAATTGCCACGCGGTGAGAATTTCAAATAAAAAGCCTTCGGACGTGGCAGGGAACATTGTAGCTGCCAGTCCGATGTTCTTAAAACCATTACCTCTCGGCCATTCGAATAGGCAAAGTAACGACCATCTGGGCTGAATGAAATTGATCGAGAATTTTTCGTCTCCTCTCGTGGTAAATTGTCTTTGTGCTCATAGGGTTGCTTAGACCCCGACGAAGCCCATAGTTCGATTCCCACGCTAGAGCGAACTGTAAAAGAAAGAACAACAAAAAAATATGTTTAGTTAAAACAACAACAATAGTATAGCAAAAAAAAAAGAATTAAACACTACAACAGAAAAAAAAGAGAAAATTTTTCTTTGTCAAAGTGACGGTGGTGGTGGAATGAGTAATGAAAATTTTTTCTTTCACATTTTTTGCCCTTAAGACAAATTAATTTTGAAAACTTTTATTTTAACCACAAAGTACTTTTGATAAATTACACTTTAATAAGAAATTTTGTAAAATTTAACAATTATTTATAATTTTTTTTAATTATTTACTTGCAAGTGCAGGAGAAACGCTATCCACAGCCATTGTCAAAATTCTAACCTCAACAACACGGTTGCAGAACCCTGCGCCGATATATAATAACGACGGCGGCGGCTTAAAATCGATTGCAAGCCGGCTAAAGGTCCAAACACATAATATATAGTTTATGCTTAAACTATATGTTTAAACTAAAATTTTATTAAAACTAATCTGAAACTAAAATAGAACTAAAACTAGATTAAAATTGAACAAGGACTGCATTAAAATTAAATTAAAACTGCACACGAACTGAATTAGAACTGAACTAAAGCCGAAGAACTGAACTAGAACTGAGCTAAAACTGTACTAGAACTAAATCAAAACTGAACTGGATCTGAACTAGAACTGAACTAGAACTGAACTAGAACTGAACTAGAACTGAACTAGAACTGAACTAGTACTGAACTAGAACTGAACTAGAACTGAACTAGAACTGAACTAG
>NC_060953.1:10274831-10280144 GCF_022045245.1 Lucilia cuprina | reverse complement strand
AGAACTGAACTAGAACTGAACTAGAACTGAACTAGAACTGAACTAGAACTGAACTAGAACTGAACTAGAACTGAACTAGAACTGAACTAGAACTGAACTAGAACTAAACTAGAAATGAACTATTATTGAACCCGAACTGAACTAGAACTCTTTTTAAAGTCCTGCTTATGTATACTAGACTAAATTCCAGGCTATAGACTTGACTATAGTCTAACTGCTACTACTATATTTCCAAATAGTCTACTTCTACTATATTATCTATTCACTATGCGAACACATCTATTAATTTTTTAACCAAAACAAATTCTAATTTATTTAATTTTTATTTTTCTCTTTACAGATTTAATTTATTTTTAAGTCGAAAACGCGAAATCTCCTCTAAACTTCTTAAGTAAAGACTAAACGAGCAACAAACATGTTAAGTCTAGCCCGTACAACTCAAGCCAGTGTTAAGCCCCAAGTGGCCGCACTTATTGGCAAACATTCACTAAACCCCAATAATCTCATGACAAAATCTCGTAGCATAAGTTCTGTGGTACCCGATACAAATTTACCCGATTTTCCCACAGCCAATGAACCCATACTCGAATATAAAAAGGGATCTGCCGAACGTAAGGCACTCGAGGCAGCCCTTAAGAAAACAGCCGCCACCTGTGAAGATGTACCAATTGTAATTGGTGGCGAAGAAATACGCACCGATCAGGTGAGACATCAGGTGATGCCACACAATCATCAACACAAATTGGCTAAATTCTATTATGCCGATGCGAATATTGTTAAGAAAGCCATTAAGACCGCTGTCGAAACACAGCCCAAATGGGATCGTACTCCCTTGAGTGAACGTTTGAAGATTTGGGAGAAGGCCGCCGATTTAATGGCCGGCAAATATAGACAGGAATTAAATGCAGCCACCATGTTGGGTCAATCGAAAACTGTTATACAGGCAGAAATCGATTCATCGGCTGAATTAATCGATTTTATTAGGTATGTTTGGGTTGGGCTCAAGGATTTGCAATAGATTAATAAAATTTATGTTTTTGTTATAGATTAAATGCTTTCTTTCTGAAGGAATGTGCTAAATACCAACCTATTAGTGAAAATATTAAAGTAACCAAAAACTCTATGCGTTATCGTGGTATCGATGGTTTTGTAGCCGCCGTTAGTCCTTTCAATTTCACAGCTATTGGTGGCAATTTGGCCTATACACCAGCTTTAATGGTAAATTTATTAAAAAACAATTTAAACAACTTGTTTATATAATAATTTATCTCTTTTCTAGGGCAATGCTGTTTTATGGAAACCCTCTGATACCGCAGTATTATCAAATTGGCGAATCTTCAATATTATGCGTGAGGCTGGAGTACCCGATGGTGTTGTTAATTTTGTACCCGCTGATGGTCCAGTATTTGGTGACACCATCACGGCTTCACCCCACTTGGCTGGTATTAACTTTACCGGCTCAGTACCGTAAGTCAAATTATATAATTTTCAAAATGTTTACATAACCACACTTTTTTTACATTTAGCACTTTCAATCGCTTGTGGAAACAAGTGGGCAGCAATATCGATAAATACATTAACTTCCCCCGTTTAATTGGTGAATGTGGTGGTAAGAATTTCCATTTCGTACATCCTTCGGCTGATATCGAAACAGTTGTAACGGCCACTATACGTTCGGCATTTGAATTTTGTGGTCAAAAATGTTCAGCCTGCTCTCGCATGTATGTGCCCGAGTCCTTATGGCCTAAGGTAAACATTCATTAATAGGTTAACTTAAATATTTTATAAACTAAAACAAATTATTTTTTTACCAGATTAAGGAAGGTCTCATTGCCGAGGCCGCTAAATTGAAAATCGATGATGTTCAAGACTTCTCAACATTCACATCAGCCGTTATTGATGATAAAGCATTTAAACGTATTACTTCCTATATTGAACATGCCAAAAAGAGTCCTAATTTAGAAATTATTGCCGGTGGCACTTACTCGGATGCCAAGGGTTATTTCGTTAATCCCACAATTGTACAGACCACAGATCCCAAGGATAAGATAATGGTTGAGGAAATCTTTGGACCCGTCTTGACCGTTTACGTTTACAAAGATGCCGATTTGAATAAGACTATGAATTTGGTGCCCACTTCAACGCAGTTCGCTTTGACTGGAGCTGTGTTCGGAAAGGATGAGTGAGTAGAGATTTTAGTAATTCTGTTCTAGTTTTGTTCTAATTCTGTTCTAGTTCTGTTCTAGTTCTGTTCTAGTTCTGTTCTAGTTTTGTTCTAGTTCTGTTCTAGTTCTATTCTAGTTCTGTTCTAGTTCTGTTCTAGTTCTGTTCTAGTTCTGTTCTAGTTCTGTTCTAGTTCTGTTCTAGTTCTGTTCTAGTTCTGTTCTAGTTCTGTTCTAGTTCTGTTCTAGTTCTGTTCTAGTTCTGTTCTAGTTCTGTTCTATTTCTGTTCTAGTTCTGTTCTAGTTCTGTTCTAGTTCTGTTCTAGTTCTGTTCTAGTTCTGTTCTAGTTCTAGTTCTGTTCTAGTTCTAGTTCTGTTCTAGTTCTAGTTCTGTTCTAGTTCTGTTCTAGTTCTGTTCTAGTTCTGTTCTAGTTCTGTTCTAGTTCTGTTCTAGTTCTGTTCTAGTTCTGTTCTAGTTCAGTTCTATTTCAGTTATTTCTGTTCTAGTTCTGTTCTAGTTCAGTTCTAGTTCTGTTCTAGTTCAGTTCTAGTTCAGTTCAGTTCTAGTTTAGTTCTAGTTTAGTTCTAGTTTAGTTCTAGTTTAGTTCTAGTTTAGTTCTAGTTTAGTTCTAGTTCTGTTCTAGTTCTGTTCTAGTTCTGTTCTAGTTCTGTTCTAGTTCTGTTCTAGTTCTGTTCTAGTTCTGTTCTAGTTCTGTTCTAGTTCTGTTCTAGTTCTGTTCTACTTCTGTTCTACTTCTGTTCTAGTTCTGTTCTAGTTCTGTTCTAGTTCTGTTCTAGTTCTGTTCTAGTTCTTTTCTAGTTATGTTCTAGTTCTGTCCTAGTTCTGCTCAAGTTCTGTTCTTGTTCTCTTCTTGTTCGGTTCTAGTTCGGTTCTAGTTCGATTCTAGATCTATTCTAGTCGAGTCTTTAGTCCAGAAATTTAATTGTGTTGTTGTTGTTGCAGAGTATTTAATTGTTTCATATTTTTTTATTTTTTGTAGATCATTCTTGAAACAAGCTTTAGAAGAGTTCAAAATGGCTGCTGGTAACTTCTATATTAACGATAAATCAACTGGTTCAGTTGTAGGTCAACAACCTTTCGGTGGTGGTCGCATGTCGGGTAAGTTTCATTTTTATAAGGAAGTAATAACTTTTTTACAATTATTATAATTTTGTGCATAAAATTTCTTTAGGAACCAATGACAAAGCTGGTGGTCCCCACTACATCTTACGTTGGACTTCTCCCCAGGCAATTAAGGAAACATTTGTGCCCCTGCGTGATATCAACTATCCTTATATGAAAGAATAAACTCTAAAATAAATTAAACTATTTAAATTAAATACAAAAGTAATCTCAACAATAATATTTGTAACGTTTGTTATATAAAAAAATAATAATATTTTAATGTAGAAAAAAAAAACAAAGTTTTGAAAAACATATACCACATTGATATCTTAACTGAAAACACTCTACATTTATATGTATGTACTAAAAAAACCATAGTCCTAAATATCGAATATTTTATTTAAAATTTTAATAAAATTTATATTTTTTTTGTTTTTTTTTAATGTTAAATATTAAGCAAACTAAAAACAAATTATAATAAAGAATTAACCAAAACAATAAGCAATTAGTCGAAAACCTAAGAAACATAATTTAAATAAAAATATTTTCATTTATATAAATTAATAATGGACTACTTGCCTATTAAATGTTTCAAAATATTTAATTTATAATACAAACATAAAGAAAAGTATTTTGTTATAATTATGTTTAAAAACTGAACAATTTTAATTGTTGTAATTAAAATTTTGTTTAAAAGTTTTTGTTTTTTTTTCTAAAATTCTCATATTTTGCTTTTTTCTTTTGTTACATTAATAGATTTTTGTTTAATTTAATGGTAATTTGTTATATATTAAACACATTTTTTTGTTTTCTTTTATAATAATTATTATTCATATATAAACAAAAACAAAATAAAAGTATAAAATAAATAACTTACACGCGAGACATACATCTGACAATACACTTGATATAAATATGACATTTTTTTTAAAATAGCAGTTAATTGATAATAATATAATAAACAAAATTAATATATAAAATACTTAAACAAATGTTATATCAATTAAGTAAATACTATAAATGTTAGTTACCTTGAGAAAAAAAATGCAAAACATACATATAAATATTTAACATTTGTTTGTTTCAACAGAAATTATTTAAATGTTTTACTTTCTTTTAAGTGTTTTTAATATGATGACAGCTTTGTAAGAAAACAAAAAAACAAACAAAGAAATTCATATAAATAAATTGCATTTGCTTGGAATTTTAAATTTGAAGAAAAGATTTGCCATAGTAAGGAAACGGAACGAAATAAAACGAGTATGAATAACCGAGTTCAAAAGGTTAAAATTCAGTTATAGATCTGGTTTATTACTAGTTCAGTTCTAGTTTGGATCAAGTTCAGTTCTAGTTCGGTTCTAGTTCAGTTCTAGTTCAGGTGTAGTTCACTTCTAGTTCAGTTTTAGTTCAGTTCTAGTTCAGTTCTAGTTCAGTTCTAGTTCAGTTCTAGTTCAGTTCTAGTTCAGTTCTAGTTCAGTTCTAGTTCAGTTCTAGTTCAGTTCTAGTTCGGTTCTAGTTCAGTTCTAGTTCTAGTTCGGTTCTAGTTCAGTTCTAGTTCAGTTCTAGTTCAGTTCTAGTTCGGTTCTAGTTCGGTTCTAGTTCAGTTCTAGTTCAGTTCTAGTTCAGTTCTAGTTCAGTTCTAGTTCAGTTCTAGTTCAGTTCTAGTTCAGTTCTAGTTCAGTTCTAGTTCAGTTCTAGTTCAGTTCTAGTTCAGTTCTAGTTCAGTTCTAGTTCAGTTCTAGTTCAGTTCTAGTTCAGTTCTAGTTCAGTTCTAGTTCAGTTCTAGTTCAGTTCTAGTTCAGTTCTTGTTCAGTTCTAGTTTTGTTCAAGTTCAGTTCTAGTTCTAGTTCAGTTCTAGTTCAGTTCTAGTTCAGTTCTAGTTCAGTTCTAGTTCAGTTCTAGTTAAGTTTTAGTTCTAGTTCAGTTCTAGTTCAGTTCAGTTCTAGTTCAGTTCAGTTCTAGTTCAGTTCAGTTCAGTTCTAGTTCAGTTCAGTTCTAGTTCAGTTCTAGTTCAGTTCTAGTTCA
>NC_060953.1:10273603-10274731 GCF_022045245.1 Lucilia cuprina | reverse complement strand
ATAGATAGATAGATAGATAGGCAGATAGATAGATATATAGATAGATAGATAGATAGATAGATAGATAGATAGATAGATAGATAGATAGATAGATAGATAGATAGATAGTTAGATAGATAGATACACATAGATAGATAGATTCATAGATGGATAGATAGATAGATGGATAGATAAATAGATAGATTAATAGATCTATAGAAAGATAAATACATAGATACATAGATTTATAGGTTTTAGTGAAAATCCATCAAGTACTTTACTGCAAAAATATTTAAATCTAAACAAAACCATTTTGCATCTAAAATATTACAACAAAACCATCGAAAATGTGCTAAAATTATTAAAACGTCTTTAATCTAATAGAAAATAACAAAAAATTAAGACAAAATTTTTCTAAATTTTTGAAAAGAGTATAGTCTTTTCTAAAATCGCAAAAAATCGAAGTTGTATTTTTCAGCAAAATCACACTTTTCACATTGTCTTACATAATTTCCATAAATTATTTTGCATTTGGGACTCCCTAACTACCATAAACTTGGCTAATAATTGAATTTTTTATAATTTCCAACCAAACACCAGGCGTTCAGACTTCAACAGTAGGGTTCTTTGTATAATTCAAATTTTATTGCATTGCTTAAAGTTTCACATACCTTAAGGCGTTACTTACAAATATTTTTAATACATAGTACTTACGGATGTAAAATTTTTAATTAGCTCCTAAAAGTATGTCTTAGTTAAGTTAAATGTAGAATAATGCATTATTTTGGCAAGAGTTGCCAATGTTGAAACGAATGGAAATTCGACGTGCAATGCAATTAAAAGACAGTTATGTATAGTTTTCGTATTTTAAGGAAGTTTTTATTAAAATATAATAACAATTTACAATTTTTAATTATTTTTACTTGGTTTAAGTGGAATGATAAGATTTATACAAAATTTTATACTTTTTATACCAAAATCTTTCACGTTGTAGATTCTAGAAATAAATAAAAATGATTATTAATTAAACTTGGATGGATTTATGGATAGATAAATAGATAGATAGATAGATAGATAGATAGATAGATAGATAGATAGATAGATAGATAGATAGATAGATAGATAGATAGATAGATAGATAGATAGATA
>NC_060953.1:10249136-10273503 GCF_022045245.1 Lucilia cuprina | reverse complement strand
AGACTATAGACTAGACTATAGACTAGACTATAGACTAGACTATAGACTAGACTAAAGACTAGACTATAGACTAGACTATAGACTAGACTATAGACTAGACTATAGTCTCTCCATACAATATTTTGACAGATTATATTACTTGTGGTATAATGTGAAAAAAAGTTTTAGATGTAATCGTTTATAATGGTTAATAGTTAATTATGATTTTAAATTAATAAGTCTAATTGTTATGATCATAATCATGTTAAAAAACAATATGCTTTCCATTTCATTTTCAAAAAAAAAAAAAAAAAAAAAACATATTTCTTTAACGTTATTGTTGCCGCTTTTTTTTAACAAATTTCTGTTGTTGTTATTTAACGTCTTTAATACAAAAATTTTAATGTATTTATTGATGATGATTTTGATTTTGAATTGAACATTATTTCTGTTGTTTGTTAGTTAGTTAATGTTTTTTAATATGTGCTAAGAAAACAAAACAACAACAAAAATAAGAAGAAGAAAGAAAAAAACTATTCACTACGTTTAAAGTGAAACTTTTTGTTGAAAATTGTAAATGTTCCAATTTGTTTTGTGTTTTTTTTCATTCGTTCGTTCGTTTATTTATTGTGTTAAAGCGTTTAAATAAATTCAATTTTTTTACGTACGTAAATCAATTAAAATTGTTAAATGCAATTAATAAAACTAAAAAAAATAACAATAAATATGTTTGAAGTAATAAGTTTAAATTGATTGAAAGCTGATGAAAGATATTATAATTCAGCAGTTCCGCTTTTGCTATTCGTGAGTGAATAAACTTTTTAATACGCAATTGTCAAAGGAAGAAGAAAGAAAAAGTACACATCATACGTTATACGCGACAACGCGTAAAAGTTGAACTAATGCATTTTCATTTAACAAGTTACACACACTGTAGTTTGTAACGCATCTGCCGTGAAAAGTTCACCAACTTTCAACTTCTGACTAGGGTTCTATAGTTAAAACGAAAAGTCGACTTTTCGACTTTTTGCATTTTATGAAAAGTCGACATTTCGACTTTTTGCATTTTATGAAAAGTCGACTTTTCGACTTTCGACTTTTTGCATTTAGTTAAAAGTCGATTTTTCAACTTTTTTCAGTAATAAAAAGTCGATTTTTCGACTTTTTGGTTTTTTAATATTTTATAAATAGTCGACTTTTCGACTTTTTCCGACTTTTGGACATTTTCCGACTTTTTCCGACTTTTGGACATTTTCCGACTTTTCGACTTTTATCGACTTTTTGCGACTATTTCGACTTTTGACTTTTTTCGACTATTTTCGACTTTTTCCGACCAGAGTTAAAAATTTATAAAGTTGCCAGAAGCGTAAATTTATAATGTTGCCATTTAACATTATATTATTATTTATTATTTTTAATAAAAAAAATTATTTATATTTTTTCTATTTGTTGCAATTTTTTGAGTTTTTCCGACTATTTTTGACTTTTTCCAAATTTTTCGATTTCTTTCGACTTTTCCCGACTTTTTCCGACTTTTCGACTTTTTTCGACTCTTTCCGACTTTTCGACTTTTATTTACAAAGTCGACTTTTCAACTTTTTTCATACACGATCGTCGAGTTATCGACTTTTTTGGAACAAAATAGTCGACTTCAACTTTTCGACATTTTTCGACAAAAAGTCGATTGTTCGATTATTCGAAAGTCGAGACTAAGCTAGAACTTTGCTATATAGAACCCACTTTTCTATAGCAAGTAGTCTAAAGAAGTTAGTTTTTTCTATAGAAAATAGTCTAGAAAAGGTCTTTAATATAGGCAAAGAGTCTGAAAAAGAACTATTCTACACTCAAGAAGGCACTTTGTTATAGAAAACAATCTAAAAAGAACATTTCTATAAAAAATAATAGAGTTCAAAAAAGGGGATAAAGTGGAACTTTTCTATAGAAAATTGCCATAAGAAGGCACTTTTCTTTAGCAAGAAGTCTAAAAAGGAAATTTTTCTATAGAAGAGTGTCTACAGCTGGATTTTTTTTACAGCAAGGACTCTTAAGAATAACTTCTATAGAATATACACTCAAGAAGGCACTTTGTTATAGAAAACAATCTAAAGAAGATCATTTCTATAGAAAATAGTAGAGTTCAAAAAAGAGGCTAAAGTAGAACTTTTCAATAGAAAATTATCATAAGAAGACACTTTTCTATAGCAAGAAGTCTAAAGAGGACATTTTTCTATAGAAGAGTGTGTACAGCAGGACTTTTTTTATAGCAAGGAATCTTAAGAATAACTTTTCTATAGAAAATAGCTTAAAGAAGATACTTTGTTATAGAAATGAGTCTAATGAAGATCTTTTCCATAGATAATAGTCATAAAAAACACTTTTTCACAGCAAGGAGCCTAAAGAGGAAATTTTTCTATAGAAAAAGAGTCTACAGAAGGACTTTAATATAGATAAAGGGTCTGAAAGAGAACTATTCCACAGAAAATAGTCTAAAGAAGATACTTTGTAATAGAAAAGAATCTACTAAAGTATGTTTCTATAGAAAAAAGTCTTAAGAAGTAGTTTTCTCTAGAAAATAGTCTAGTAAAGAGTATAAATAAGAATTTTTCTATAGAAAATGGTTAAGAGAAGGCACATTTCTATAGCAAAGAGTCTAAAGAAGGCATCTTTCTATAAAAAAGATTCCACAGAAATAATTTTCTATAGAAAAGTGTTTAAGGATGTGCAATTATATAGAAAAAAACTCTAAGAAAAACTTTTCTATAGAAAATAGTGTTAAGAAGACAATTTTCTAAAGAAAATAGTGTAAAGAAAATGCTTTTGTATAGAGAGTATCTAAAGAATATACTTTTCTATATAAAAGATTGTAAAAAACACATTGATCCGTAAGGAAGAGTCTGAAATAGACACTTTCCTATAGAAAAGTGTCTTCTTAAACTTTTAATTAGAAAATCGTCTAGAGAAAACAACTTTATATAGAAAAAAGTCTTAAGAATAGCTATTCTATAGGAAATAGTATAAATACAAACTTTGTTATAGAAGAGAATCTAACGAAGAACTTTTCTATAACAAAAGCTTTGATGAAATTGTTTTCTTTAGCAAATGGTCTAGAGAAGATTTATTAAAGACCTTAAAGAGGACATTTTCTATAGAAAATATTCTAGAAAAGAAAAATTTTCTGTAGAAATCTAAGAATATACTTTTCTATAGAAGAGAGTCTAAAGAGTATATTTTTCTATAAAAAAAAGAGTGTAAATAATACATTGTTTTATAAACAGTTTGAAAGAGACACTTTTCTATAGAACATAGTATAAAGAACATATTGTTTTATAAAGAAGAGTCTAAAAAATATATTTTATTATAGAAAAAGTCTTCATTAACTTTTATATAGAAAATCATTTGAATAATACAATTTTATATAGAAAAATAATGATTCTATAGAGAAATAGTCTAAAAAATGTGCTTTTTATAGAGTAAAGAGTATAAAGAAAAACTTTTCTATAGAAAATGATGTAAGAAGATACTTTTTTATAGAAAAAAGTCTGAAGAAGAAAATTTCTATAGTAACGAATGTAAAGAAGTTACTTTTCTATAGAAAGTTGTGTAAAAAAAGAACATTTCTATAGGAAATAATATAATGGAGAACTTTTCTATAGAAAATAGTCTAAAGAAGTAAATTTTATATAGAAAAAGAGGTTAAAGAATAAATTTATTACAGAAACATATACAAGGAAGATACTTCTATAACGAAGAACAACTTTTCTATAGAAAAAAGTCCTATGAAGAAACATTTATATAGACATTATGTCTACTTTTCTATAGTAACGAGTCCAAAGATGATCTTTTCTATGAAAAATTGTTTAAAAAAGACATTTTTCTATAGAAAAGGGTTTTAAAAGGAAACTTATATAATCAAGACACTTCTATAACGAAGAACAACTTTTCTATAGAAAATACTCTTAAGAAGAAACATTTATATAGACAATATGTCTGCTTTTCTATAGTAACGAGTCTAAAGAAGAAATTTTCTATAAAAAAGAGTTTAAAAAAAACATTTTTCTATAGAAAAGGGTCTTAAAAGAAAACTTGTTAATAGAAAAAAGTAAAAATAAACTTTGTTATGAAAAAAGAGTCTAAAAAGGAAACTTTTCTATAGAATAATTTCCAAAAAAAATATATTTTTCTATAGAAATTACTTCAAAGTAGACAATTTTCTATAGTTAATAGATCTAAAAAGACAATTTTTCTATAGAAAAGACTCAGTTTTCTATAGAAAAGAAGACATTGTCAAATTACTTGCGTATCATTCCCTTAACTTAACAATTTTTTCATTATTCTCTAGAAAATTGTTAATTCTTTGATGGGAAAATAAAATTCTTTTAGAAATTTCTCAAGCCGGAAGACAATTGCTTGTTTCTAATAGAAATTTAAAAATATTTTTTGCACATTTAAAAAAAAAAATTAATTATCATATGTGCAAGTGATGTAATCTTTACTTAAACATTATTGTACTAAAAGTACTAGTAATAGTTTCAAGCGGTTTTATTGTTATTACTCTCGTCTTAATATTAATTTAAAAAATAAACAAAACAAAAAAAATGTTCTTAACAATTAACATAAATAGAATGAATGAAGTTTAATTTATAAATGAAACAAAAAAAAAATTACTTTAAAAACTCAAGAATGAAGAAGAATTAAACAAACGAATAAAAAAAATCACAGATACATATAGTATTTTGCGTGCTAAAGTGTTGACAAAAGTTATTAACGTTTTATAATTTTGTTTCACTAATAATGACCTACAATAGGTAGTGTTAGATAGCCTGAGGGAAATGTTGAAATGACAGAGATTTTATATTTTATGTAAATAATAATTTTCATTATTATTTTTTATTGTTTTTTATTTTTTATTTTAATTTTTTCTAAAAATTTTCATTTTATAAACATAATATTTGCAAAAACAGCTGTTCTTTGTTTATGTTTTTCATTGAAAAGTTGGCAATACTTACAAAGTTAACTAATCGATTTTAAATCCATAACTGAAAAACAGAATTATCATTTAAAGTCAAGTTGATTTCTATACAAAAGTTGCTCTATATGCAGATCTTTCTTCTATAGAAAAGTTGCTCCATAAATAGAACTCTTTTCCACCTAAAAGTTGCTCCATAGCCGTCCTTTCTATAGAAAATTTTCTGTTTAAATAGACATCTTTTCTATAGAATTGTTTCTCTATAAATAGACGTCCTTTCTATAGAAAATTTTCTGTTTAAATAGACATCTTTTCTATAGAATTGTTTTTCTATAAATAGACATATTTTCTATAGATAAGTTGCTCTATAAATAGACATATTCTGTATAGAAATGTTGCTCTTTGAATAGACATATTTTCTATAGAAAAGTTGCTCTATAAATAGACATCTTTTCTATAGAAAAGTTGCTCTATAAATAGACATATTTTCTATAGAAAAGTTGCTCTATAAATAGACATATTTTCTATAGAAAAGTTGCTCTATAAATAGACATCTTTTCTATAGAACAGTTGCTCTATAAATAGACATATTTTCTGTAGAACAGTTGCTCTTTAAATAGACATCTTTTCTATAGAAAAGTTGCTCTATAAATAGACATATTTTCTATAGAAAAGTTACTCTTTACATAGACATCTTTTCTATAGAAAAGTTGCTCTATAAATAAACAACTTTTCTATAGAAAATTTGCTCTGTAAATAGACAATTTTCTATGTAAAAGTTGCTCTGTAAATAGACAATTTTCTATAGAAAAGTTGCTCTATAAATAGACATCTTTTCTATAGAAAAGTTGCTCATAAATAGACATCTTTTCTATAGAACAGTTGCTCTATAAATAGACATCTTTTCTTTTCTATAGTTACTCTATAAATAACGATCTTTTGTGTAGAAAAGTTGCTCTTCAAATAGACATATTTTGTATAGAATAGTTGTTCTATAAATAGACATATTTTCTATAGAAAAGTTGCTCTATAAATAGAGAAATTGCTCTATAAATAGACATATTTTCTATAAAAAATTGCTCTATAAATAGACATATTTTCTACGGAAAAGTAGCTCTATAAATAGACTTCTTTTCTATAGAAAAGTTGATCTATAAAAAGACCTATTTCCCACCTAAAAGTGCTCTAAGTATACATGTTAAATAGACATCATATCTACAGAAAAGTTGCCTTATAAATAGACATCATATCTACAGAAAAGTTGCCTTATAAATAGACATCTTTTCTATAGAAAAGTTGCTCTATAAATAGACATCTTTTCTATGGAAAAGTTGCTCTATAAATAGACATCTTTTCTATAGGAAAGTTGCTCTTTGAATAGAAATCTTGTCTACAGAAAACTTGCTTTTAAAATAGACATCTTTTCTATAGAAAAGTTACTCTATAAATGGCGATCTTTTGTGTAGAAAAGTTGCTCTTCAAATAGACTTATTTTCCATAGAAAAGTTGTTCTATAAATAGACATCTTTTCTATAGAAAAGTTGCTCTTTGAATAGAAATCTTGTCTACAGAAAACTTGCTCTTTAAATAGACATCTTTTCTATAGAAAAGTTACTCTATAAATGGCGATCTTTTGTGTAGAAAAGTTGCTCTTCAAATAGACTTATTTTCTATAGAAAAGTTGTTCTATAAATAGACATATTTTCTATTGAAAAGTTGCTCTATAAATAGGCATATTTTCTATAGAGAAGTTGCTCTATAAATAGACATATTTTGTATAGAAATGTTGCTCTTTGAATAGACATATTTTCTATAGAAATGTTGCTCTTTGAATAGACATATTTTGTATAGAAATGTTGTTCTTTTAATAGACATCTTTTCTATAAAAAAGTTGCTCTCTATAAAAAGACATGATTTCTTTAGAAAACTTGCTCTATAAATAGAGTTCTTTTCTATAGAAAAGTTGCTCTTTAAATATACATCTTTTCTATAGAAAAGTTTCTCAATGCATAGACGTCTTTTCTATAGAAAATTTGCTCTTTAAATAGGCATATTTTCCATAGAAAAGTTGCTTTATAAACAGACATATTTTCTATAGAAAAGTTGTTCTATAAATAGGTTGCTTCTAGAAGAGACATTACTGCTATAGAAAAGTTTCTCTAAAAAAGAGCTTTTTTCTATGGAAAACTTCATCTATAAATAGACAACTTTTCTTTAGACAAATTGCTCTATGAAGAGACAACTTTTCTTTAGACAAATTGCTCTCTGTAAATAGAGCAACATTTTCTTTAGACAACTCTCCTCGAGTAAAGGATCTCAGAGAACAAATTTACCTTGAAATTTTCTTCAGTGTAGATACAGGTTTTTGTTGTTTTTTTTTATTTTATTTAACATGGCTTAAACGACAAACACCACAACAATAACAACAAATTAAATTATGTGTGGCAAGTGAAGATCAAACAAAAAGAAAGCAAACAAAAGAGAAACGAATAGCTGAAAAAGAAAAGAAAAAAAAGAAAACGTGCGAGAAAAGAAATCAAAAAAAGAGTTAAAGAGAAGTGTTAAGAAGAAGACAAAAAGCCAAAGAAGTTTTGCTGTATTTTATTAACAACATATTTGTTTTTTTTTCTACATACAGTTTTTGTTTCTTTCATTTTGGTTATTTTCTTTAAGCCCCAAGTGCTAAAGGAATGGTTGGTAATATTTGGATGGCCAGTCTAAGGTGAACTCTCGAGTAAAACGGTTTATTTTTTTAATAAAATAAAAGAAAAATTGATGGAACTTTAAAAAAAGAAAGAAACATTACGGGAGTTAAGAAAATTTGTTTAAGAAAATAAAGTTATATAAAATATTAAAACAAAAATAAAATTATTTAAATAAAAAATTCATATTTTTAAAAAAAAAAGAAAACTAAAAAGATTTTTAATTAAAATTTGATTTAATATAAAAAAAATTTTACAAAAAAAATTTAAACAAATAAATTTAAAAAAAATATTATTTTAATTTATATTAAAATATCTCATAAAACACAAAAAAATTTAAAAATAAATTTTATTAAATTATTTTCTAAAAATATCTTTAACAAAATAATAACTCACAATACAATGGAATACCGGTGCTCGAGAAGTTTAACAACCAAAGTAAGTGACCTCAATCAAACCCAGCAAAAGTATTTAATAAAAAAAAATCGAAAAAAAATTGAAAATAAATGATAAATGAACAAATTTATAATAAAGTCAATTAAATAAAGAAGCTGTAAAAAACTATACAATAAAATTCCTTTATTTATTATGGTTTGGTCAAGAGACAGAGCTGCCAAAGGAAAGTTTTAAAATTATTAGGAATTTTTGAAATTTTTAATTTTTTTTGGGGGGTTTTTAACTTAAGTGTTGGCTAGAGAAAGAGGAACTTTTCCATAGAAATGTTAACGATAGTTGCAGCAACTTTTCCATAGAAATTTTCAAGGAAACTGCTGAACTTTTCCATAGAAATTTTCAAGGAAACTGCAGAACATTTTCTCTTGAAATGTTAATGAAATTTGCAGCAACTTTTCTATAGAAATGTTAATGAAAGTTGCAACAAAGTTGCAGCAAATTTTCTTTATTTGAAGCAAGTTTTCTTTAGAAATGTTGACCAAAGTTGTAGCAACTTTTCAAAAGAAATGTTAACCAAAGTTGCAGCAACTTTTCTATAGAAATGTTAAAGAAAGTTGCAGCAACTTTTCTATAGAAATGTTAAAGAAAGTTGCAGCAACTTTCCTATAGAAATGTTAAAGAAAGTTGTAGCAACTTTTCTATAGAAATGTTAAAGAAAGTTGCAGCAACTTTTCTATAGAAATGTTAAAGAAAGTTGCAGCAACTTTTCATTAGAAATATTAAAGAAAGTTGCAGCAACTTTCCTATAGAAATGTTAAAGAAAGTTGCAGCAACTTTTCTATAGAAATGTTGAGAAGAGTTGCACCAACTTTTCTATAGAAATGTTGAGAAGAGTTGCAGCAACTTTTCTGTAGAAATGTTGAGCAAAGTTGCAGCAACTTTTCTATAGAAATCTTAAAGAACGTAGCAGCAACTTTTCTATAGAAATGTTAAAGAAAGTTGCAACAACTTTTCTATAGAAATGTTAAAGAAAATTGCAGCAACTTTTCTATAGAAATGTTAAAGAAAGTTGCAGAAAAAATCTCCACAGATTTTCATGAAAATTGCAGCAAACTTTCTATAGAAATGTTGATAAATGTGGCAGCAAGTATTCTATAAAAACTTGTATAAAATTGCAGCAACTTTTCTATAGAATATTGTGTAAATTTTCAGATACTTTTTCATAGAAAACTTGTGCAAAATTGCAGCAACTTTTTTATAGAAAACTTGAGCAGTACTGCAGCATCTTTCCTGTAGAAAACTTGAGCAACGTTACAGCAACTACTCTTTAGAAAACTGTATAAAGTTGCAGCAACTTTTCTATAGAAAACTTGTGCAAATTGAAGTCCCTTTTTATAGAAAATCTGTGCAAAGTTGCAGCAACTTTTTTATAGAAAACTTGTACAAAGTTGCAGCAACTTTTTTATAGAAAACTTGTACAAAGTTGCAGCAACTTTTCTATTGAAAACTTGTACAAAGTTGCAGCAACTTTTATATAGAAAACTTTTGTATATTCTATACTTTTGTATAGCGCAACTTTTGTATAAAAAAGTTGTCTGTAGATAGAGTAATTTTTGTATAGAAAAATTGTCTATATTAAAAGCAACTTTTGTATTGAAAAGTTGTCTATATTGGGAGCAACTTTTGTATATATTGAGAGCAATTTTTGTATATAAAAGATGTTTATAGTTAGAGCAACTATTGTATAGAAAAGATGTCTGTAAATAGAGCAACTTTTGTATAGAAAAAATTGTCTGTAAATACAGCAACTTTTATATAGAAAAGTTGTTTATAGTCATGGCAACTTTTGAATAAGAAAATTGCCTATGAATAAAGCAACTTTTATATAGAAAAGTTTTCTTTATTAAGAGCAACTTTTGTAGAGAAAAGAAGTCTATATTAAGAGCAACTTTTGTAGAGAAAAGAAGTCTATAGTAAGAGCAACTTTTGTTTAAAAAAGATGTCTGTAGATTGAGCAACTATTTTATACAAAACTTATTTGTAGCTAGCGCAACTTTTGTATAGAAAAGTTGTCAATAATTAAAGCAACTTTCATAAAGAAATGTTGTTTATAGTTAGAGCAACTTTCCTATAGAAAAGTTGTCTAGAGATAAGCAACTTTAATATAGAAAAGTTGTCTAAAGTTAGAACAACTATTGTATAGAAGAGTTGTTTGTAATTAGAGCAACTTATATAGAAAAGTTCTCTATAGTTAGAGCAACTTTTATATAGAAAAGTTATCTGTATATAAAGTAAAATTGTCGATAGTTAGAACAACCTTTGTGTAGAAAAGTTGCCTTAAAATAGAGCAACTTTTGTGTAGAAAAGTTGTCTTAAAATAAAGCAAGTTTTGTATAGAAAATTTGTTTATAATTACGAGCAACTTTCCTGTAGAAAAGTTGTCTGTAGGTGTAGGACATTTTTACAAAAGAGTTGTCTATAGAAAAAGCAATTTTCCTCTAGAAAAGTTGTCTATATGTAGAACAACTTTTGTCTAGAAAACTTGTCTTTATATAGAAATACTTTCCTATAGAAAAGTTGTTTGTATTAGGATTTACTTTTCTATACAAATCTTAACTAAAGTTGTGGCAACTTTTCTATAGAAACTGTGTCTTTATTGAAAGCAAGTTTTAAATATTAAGAAATGGCAACTCATCTACCGATCTTTTCTGTATAAGATCTCTCTGAAGTGTGAGTTTAGTCATGAATCCAATGTTTTTACGTCCCCTTAGAGATGTAAGTAAATATATATGTATATTGAAGATCTATGTATATAGTATATGTTTTTTGTGGTTCTTGGAAATAAGCTTTATTTTTTCATCATGATTTTTTTCTCTTTACTTTACAACATAAAAAACAACATCGTGCAACAGCAGCATCTTATAAAAAAAATGTTTAATATTAAGAAAATACCAAGTTGCAACTTTTAATCAAACTTATACATAGATGGTACGACACACACACACATATTACTACAACATAAGCAGCTAAAATGCTTTGCATTGTGTGTTTTTGTTGTTGTAGTTGTATTTTAAAACCAGTATCTTAAATTGTGGCAAGTTCAGGTTCAAATATGTGTTGTTATTGTTGTTTTGTTTTAATGCTCCTTTATGATGATCAATTTTGTTGTTTTAGTATTTTTTTTTTTTTGTTTTGTTTTCGTAAAATTTTTATGATCGATCATAAAATTGTAGTTTTTTGTTTTTGTAAAATTTTAAGAGGATTCATTTTTTTGAAAACAATTAAATCAGTTAAAAAAGAGTTTTGTAAAACATTTTTCAAAATTTGCTAACAGAAATCTGACAAAGAACGAACTTTTTTTTTAAAGTTGCTTGCTGCTTAAGTCTTTTGTTTTGTGTTAATATGGAACATTTTATAAAATACAATTTAATTTATTTAAAATTCTTAACTTTTTTAGTTTTGCTCTAAATTTCCCTTAAAATTTTATGTTCTTTTTTTTTATTAAATCTTTTCAATTCAAACTAACGGCCTGAATCCAAAACAAAAAAGCTTAAACTTTTCTTTTTTTTTTTTTGTTGTTCTATTAATTTATTGATTGTTTACAATCGAAGAAGAAGAAAAAGAAGCGAAAAAAAACCAACAATTTTAAACAAAATGAAATAACAATAAATTTTCTACTTAAAAATATCTTTAGACAATTAAACAGAATAATAAAGACAGACCTAATTCGGCCTTAGAGGTGTGTAGTGGCCGTCATCGTCAAACATGTGAATAACTCAAAAGGTACAACATGTGAATATAAATTTAAGAAAAAAAAGAAAAGAAACAGTAGTGGCTACCAACCAGATTAACCCTTTAGGGGAAGAGGAGATCAGTTTAGAACTTTAGCAAATCTTAAAAAGTTGTCTATATTTAGAGCAAAATTTCTATAGAAAAAATGTTTATATTAAGAGTAACATTTCTATACAAAAGTTGTCTATATTAAGAGCAACTTTTCTACACAAAAGTTGTCTTTATTAAGAGCAACATTTCTACACAAAAGTTGTCCTTAATAAGAGCAACTTTTATAGAGAAAAGTTGTCTTTAATAAGAGCAACTTTTCTATAGAAATGTTATCTACATTAAGATGAACTTTTCTTTAGAAAAGTTGTCTATTTCAAAAGCAACTTTTTTATACAAAAGTTGTCTGAAGTTAAGGCAACTTTTTTATACAAAAGTTGTCTGAAGTTAAGGCAACTTTTCTATACAATAGTTTTCTTTAGTTAGAGCAACTTTTCTATAGAAAAGTTATCTATATTAAGAGCAATTTTTCTAAACAAAAGTTGTTTTTAGTTAGAGCAACTTTAATATTACAACATATCTGTATGTAGAGCAGCTTTTCTCAACTTTTCAAAAGCAACTTTTTTATACATAAGTTGTCTTTAGTTAGAGCAACTTTTCTATAGAAAAGAAGTCTATTGTAAGAGCAAAACTTTTCTGTACAAAAGTCCTTTTTAGTTAGAGCAACTTTAATATTAAAAAAATTCTATATTTAGAGCAACAAAAGTGGTTTTTAGTTAGAGAAAATTTTCTATAGAAAAGTAATCTATATTAAGAGCAACTTTTCTATGCAAAAGTTGTTTTTAAATGGAGCAACTTTAATATTAAAAACATGTCTATATTTGAGCAACTTTTCCGTAGAAAAATTATCTATATTAAGAGCAACTCTTCTATATCAAAGGAGTTTACTGTAACAGCAACTTTTCTATAGAATAGAAAAATCTATAGAAGAATTGTGTGTATTAAGAGGAACTTTTCTTTAAAAAAGGTGTGTATTTTAAGAGCAACTTTTTTATACAAAAGTTGTCTTTTGTTATAGAAATTTTTCTATACAAATGTTGTCTTTAGTTAGAGCAACTTTTCCATAGAAAAATTTTCTATAATTGGAGCAACTTTTCTATTGTAAAGTTGTCTTTACTTAATGCAATTTTTCTTTATAAAAGAAGTCTATTGTAATAACAACTTTTATATATAAAAGTTGTCTATATATTAAGCAACTTTTCTATAGAAAAGAATTCTATATTTAGAGCAACATTTCTATAGAAAAGATGTCTATATTTAGGGCAACTTTTCTATAGAAAAGCTGTCTATATTTAGAGCAACTTTTCTATAGAAAAGCTGTCTATATTTAGAGCAACTTTTCTATAGAAAAGATGTCTATATTTAGAGCAACTTTTCTATAGAAAAGATGTCTATATTTAGAACAACTTTTCTATAGAAAAGATGTCTATATTTAGAGCAACTTTTCTATAGAAAAGCTGTATATATTTAGAATAACATTTGTATAGAAAAGCTGTCTATATTTAGAGCCACTTTTATATATAAAGGTTGTCTATATTTTGAGCAACTTTTGTATAGAAAAGCTGTATATATTTAGAGCAACTTTTCTATAGAAAATATGTCTATATTTAGAGCAACTTTTCTATAGAATAGATGTCTATATTTAGAGCAACTTTTCTATAGAATAGATGTCTATATTTAGACCAACTTTTCTATAGAAAATATGTCTATATTTTAAGCAACTTTTCTATAAAAAAGATGTCTATATTTAGAGCAACATTTCTATAGAAAAGCTGTCTATATTTAGAGCAACATTTTTATAGAAAAGCTGTCTATATTCAGAGCAACTTTTCTATAGAAAAGCTGTCTATATTTAAAGCCACTTTTCTATAGAAAAGCTGTTCTTATTAAGAAGAATTTTAATATTGAAAACATGTCTTTATTTGAGCAACTTTTCTGTACAAAAGTTGTTTTCAGTTAGAGCAACTTTTCAATATAAAAGTTGCCTATATTTGCCTTTTATATAGAAGAGTTTTCCATATTAAGAAAACCTTTTTTATGCAAAATTTGTCCTTAGTAAAAGCAACTTTTCTATTAAAAAGTTGTCTTTAGTTACAACAACTTTTCTATAAAAAAGAAGTCTATTGTAAGAGCAACTTTTCTATGGAAAAGTTGTCTAAAGTTTAGTGCTACTTTTCTATAAAAAAGTTGTCTTTAGTTAGAACAACTTTTCTTTAAAAAAGAAGTCTATTGTAAGAGGAACTTTTCTATGGAAAAGTTGTCTATAGTTTAGAGCTACTTTTCTATAAAAAACTTGTCTATATTTAAAGCAACTTTTCTATAAATATTTGTCTATATGCATAGCAACTTTCTATAGAAAAGCAGTCTATATTCAGATCAACTTATCTATTGAATAGTTAGTTATATTTAGGATAACTCTTCTATACAAAAGTTGTCTATATTACGAGCAACTTTTCTATCAAAAACTTGTTTATATTAAGAGCAACTTTTCTATAGAAAAGTTGTCTATATTTACAGCAACTTTTCTATAGAAAAGTTGTCTATATTTACAGCAAATTTTCTATAGAAAAGTTGTCTATATTTACAGCAAATTTTCTATAGAAAAGTTGTATGTATTTATCATCAGTTTATTTCCCTTAAAATTAAATATTTAACTGTATTAATCATCCCACAAGAAACGTGAACAAAAATTCCACTTTTTGTCTATAAATTGGGATGGGTTCTGTCTCACTTAATAAATTTTTGTTTTTTGTAAGAAAAAAAATTTCTTTTTTCGTTATTTTTGTTTTACTTTTTTTCTTCTGTAGTTATTTATTTAAGGTTCTGCATATATTTAGCCTACTTTTTTATGAACAAAAAAAAAACATAAAACAATTTAAATAAATTTGTTTTCTTTTGATTTACATATTGAAACCACTCGTAGTATTTTTTTTTTGTCTTTTACTCTCATTTTTATGTGTCTATTTTTTGACAGGTTGATAATAGTTAAAAAAAAGGAATTTAAACATTTCTCTAATAAAAACAAAAAAATGTTAAAAGATAAAAATCTTAATTGTTTGGACATGATTAGATTTGGCGAAAAAAAACAAGTATGTACTGAGGATTATTTGTATTTTCTTATTTTAAACTTTCTATTGTTTTAAGAAAAGAAATTTAATTGACAATTTTTTTATTTTCATTAATTTGGATTTGGAAATGTAATGAATGCTAAATTGTCAAGTGAATATTTGTTGTCAATCTTAGATTTTATTTATTGTGTCTTAAGGAATTTGTTTTTGTTTTTTTTTAATAACAATAATAAATGTAGTAATTAAACAAGATTTTTATAGAAATTTCTATAGAAAACTTGTTTTTAGTTGAAACAACATATATATAAAGAAGTTGCCTACAGTTGAAGCAACTATTCTATATAAAAGTTGTCTATATTTATAGCAACTTTTCTATAGAAAAGTGGTTTATACTTAGAGCAACTTTTCTATAGAAATGTTGTATATACGTAAAGCACCTTTTCTATAGAAAAATAGAGCAATTTTTCTATCGAAATATTGTCTAAATTAAGAGCGACTTTTCCATAGAAAAGTTGTCTATATTTGAAGCAACTTTTCTATAGAAAAGTTGCCTATATTTATAGCAACTTTTCCATAGAAATGTTGTCTATATTTAGAGCAACTTTTCTATAGAAAAGTTGCCTATATTTATAGCAACTTTTCCATAGAAATGTTGTCTATATTTAGAGCAACTTTTCTATAGAAAAGTGGTCTATACTTAGAGCAACTTTTCTAAAGAAAAATTATATATATTAAGAGCAACTTCTCTATATGTTGTCTATATTTAGAGCAACTTTTCCATAGAAATGTTGTCTTTATTAAGAGCAACTTTTCTGTAGCAAAGTTGTCTATAGTTGTCTATAATTTTCTATAGAAAAGTTGCTCTATATTTAGAGCAACTTCTTTATTAAAAAGTGGTCTATTGTTAAAGCAACATTTCAATAGAAAAGTGGTATTTGTTTAGAGCATCTTTTGTATAGAAATGTTGTCGATATTAGGATCATCTTTTCTGAAGAAAAATTGTCTATATTTAGAGCAACTTTTCTAGAGAAAAGTTGTCGATATATAGAGCAACTTTTTTTGGAAAGTTGTCTATAATTAGAGCAACTTTTTTTGGAAAGTTGTCTATATTTAGAGCAACTTTTCTATAGAAAAAAAGTTTTCTTCTTTAATAGGATATACTTTTCACAGCAAAGTTGTCTATACTTAGAGCAAGTTGCATATTAATGGAAAAGTTGTCTAATGTTGTATCCGCTTTTCTATATAAAAGTTATCTGTAGGTGGTTCCTATATTAAAGCTGAACTAAGAATGCAATAAGAACCAAACTTAGACAATATTTAGTGTCAAAGCAAAGCAAATTTTAGACGTTATTTATAGTTAGGTTTGAAGTCAAACTGGATCCGTTTATAAAGTTAAGTTCAAAGTCATACTTAGACTTTAGTTTAAGTAGATAAAAGCTAAATATAAGATTTATTTAGAACTACAATTAAACAAAATTTTAAACAAAGATCAAAGCCAAGCTTGGACTAAAGTTAGAGCTGCGATTAAAGGCTAACTTTGACATTATAAAGAGCTACAATTAAAGCCAAATTTAGGCTATGATTAAAGTCTAACTATATATAGAGCTAGAAATGAAACCAAACTTAAGCTGTAGTTCAAGTTGTGGTTCAAGCCAAACTTAGACTATATTTGGAGCTGTGATTAAAGCTAAACATAAACTTTATTTGGAGCTACTATTAAGCTACATTTGAAGCAACGTTTGAAGCCAAGCTTAGACTAAAGTTAGAGCCAAACATAGACATTATATAGAGCTACAATTAAGGTCAAACTAAGGCCATATTAAGAGCTATGATTAAAGTCAAACTTATCCTATATTAAGAGTTTATGATTGAAGTGAAACCTAACTTAATATGTAGTTAAAGCCAAGTTTAGACTATATTTAGAGCTGTGATTAAAGCTAAAATTAAACTTTATTTAAAGCTGCATTTGAAGCAACGTTTGAAGCCAAGCTTAGACTAAACTTAGAGCTTAGACTAATGTCTATAGAGCTACGATTAGAGCCAAACTAAGCCAATATTAAGAGCTATGATTAAAGTCAGATGTAGACTATATTGAGAGCTAAAAGTTAAATCCAACTTAAGATGTAGTTCGAGCTACAGTTTAAGCCAAACTTGGACTATATTAGCAGATGCGATTTAAGCCAAACCTAGACAATTTTTAGAGCTACGATTAAAGCTAAACTTAAACTATGATTAAAGTTAAACTAAGGCTGTATTTAGAGCCTTAAGTGAAATTAAACTTCAGATGTAGTTCGTGTTACAGTTTAAGTCAAACTTAGACTATATTTAGTGCTGCAATTAAAGCCAAACCTAGACAATTTTTAGGGCTACGATTAAAGCAAAGCTTAAACTATGATTAAAGTCAAACTGAGGCTATATTTAGAGCTTAAATTCAAATCAAACTTAAAATGTAGTTCGAGTTACTGTTTAAGCCAAACTTAAACTATATTTGGAGCTTCGATTAAAGCGAAACATAGACTATTTTAGAGCTAAGATTAAAGTCTAATTGAGTAAGCAGTTAGAGCTGCAAAGAAGCCAAACTAAGACTATAGTTAGAGCTGCGATTAAAGCTAAAAATATACTATTTTTAGAGCTACGATTAAAGTCAAACTAAGTTTTTATTTAGAGCTGCGATTAAAGCCAAACATAGACTATTTTCAGAGCTGCAATCAAAGTCACACTAAGACTTTATTTAGAGCAGCGATTAAAGCCAAAAAGAGACTATTTTTAGAGCTACGATTAAAGTCAAACTTATCTTGAAGCCATGATTAAGCGATAGTTTAAGCTAAGATTAAAGCTAAACTATATTTAGGGGTAAGATTAAAATCATATTTAGACATTAGTTAGAGCTAGGATCGATGCTAATTTAAGACAGTTTTTAGATTAATACTTAACACCCAGCCGAGAGTCAAACTAAGACTATATTTAGAGCTGCGATTAAAACAAAAAGTAGACTATTTTAAGAGCTACGATTAAAGTCAAACTACGACTTTATTCAGACGCGATTAAAGCCATACTAAGACTTTATTTAGAGTTACGATTAAAGTCAAACTAAAAATTTATATGGAATTGCGCTTAAAGCCAAAAATATACAATTTTCAGAGCTGCAAATAAAGCCAAACTAAGACTAAGTAACAAACTAACGTTTAAGCCAAGTATAGGCAATAGTTAAAGCTAAGATTCAAGCCAAACTAAATATATTTTGAATTTAGATTAAAACCAAACTTAAACTTTAGTTAGAACTAGGATCTCTGCCAAACTAAGACAGTTTTTAGATTAATATTTAACACTGAGCCGAGATTAAAATCAAAGCTATGTATAAAGTCTTACTAAGACTATATTCGGAACTATGATTAAAACTTAATTAAGACTTAATTAAAACTCAATTTATGTCTATGAATCGAGTTTAACTTAATGTCATATTAGAGCTTTAATTATGTTTTAATAATTTAACTTTCTATTTTTTTCCACAATTATTACAAAAAACTACACAGAACAAATAGCAAGTTGATTTAAAAAGAAATTTCATTTCTTATAGAAAAAAATGAAATTAAATTCTTTTATTTATAGTGTGTTTCACATCATAAAATCTTTAAGAAACAAAAAGTAAAATCTATTCAAATTCATTCCCACACCCACATAAAATGACCAGTAAAAGTGATACTAATGGTAAATTTCTTCTTATGATGAGCTCTTCCAGCAGCCATTTCATAAATAAAAGTTATGGTTAGTTAGTCATATAGCTTTTCAACTATTTATGAGTTTCTTTTATGCTTAACTTAAGCTCTTGCTTGAAATTTCTTAATAATTTTTAAACTCAAAATAACTAACGGCTTTTTGCGCTTATTGTTTTAAATAATGAAAATTTATTACTTGTTTAATGGTTTTCTATTAAATTTCAATTTAAACTACAAATGCCTTAAAGGTGTTAATGATATTAGAGATGCCTATCAAAAAGAAAAAAAAAGTACAAAATTTCTATCAAACTTGCTTTAAATTCTCTTCAAATTTTACTTTTTTAAAGACCTCAATTTGAAATGTTTTTTTTTCAAACCTTAGTCAAATTTTTGTTGTTTCTTAAGGTGCAGGCGTCTTTCAGAAATGTTACCACGTTTAACTGTTATTTTGTTCTTCATTTAAAAAACGTGTTTTGCATGCTCAACATACATCTGATCTTTTAAAGTTTTTAGAGAATGATGGCTTTGGTGTTATAGTTTTTTTTTTTTTTAAAGCTTAAGGTTATCACGACTTAAATTTACTTTAAAAGCTCTATATATGACATTGTTGTTATTATTTGTTGCGTGTTTGACCATTTTTTCACATTTTAGTTTAGAATGTAAAAATGAGTTATAAAACGTCAAGATTCAAAACTTTCAAACTTAAACTTTATTTAAAGCGAAAATAGAATATACCTAGAAATTTATAGTTGAAACGAAAAGTCGACTTTTCGACTTTTTGCATTTAGTTAAAAGTCGACTTTTTGCATTTCATGCAAAGTCGATTTTTCGACTTTTTTCATTTAGTTCGACTTTTAGTATTTTATAAATATTCGACTTTTTCCGTTTTTTCCGACTTTATCCGATTTTTTCTGACTTTTTCCGATTTTTTTTTCGACTTTTTCTGACTATTCGACTTTTTTTGACTTTTCTACTTTTTCTGACTTTTTGACTATTTTCAACTTTTTTTCGACTATTTTTTTTTTACTTTTTTTCCACTTTTTCTACTATTTTCGAGTTTTCGACTTTTCGACTTTTTGATTTTTTTGACTTTTCGATTTTTTTTGACTTTTCTACTTTTTTCGACTTTTATTTATAAAGTCGACTTTTCGACATTTTTCATAGATGATAGTCGACTTTTGGAACAAAATAGTTAACTTCGACTTATCGACTTTTTTCGACAAAAAGTCGATTGTTCGATTATTGGAAAGTCGATTTATAGAACCCTAAGTATACCCAGGTCTTAAATTAAAGTTAAACTTAAACCATATTTAAAGGCAAATATAGACTATAACCAAAGCTAAGATTAAAGTTCAATATAGACTTTAGCTAGAGCTAAGATTAAAGCTAAACTTGAACTACGGTGAAAGCTTAACTTTGTCTAAGATAAGTTAGGTAACTACCATAACTAAAACTATGATTAAAACTCAATCTGGGCTATAATTAAAGCAAGGATTAAAGCCTAGCTTAAACTAAAGCCACAGGTTAGGATTTAAGACAAACTAAAAGCCCAGAATTAAAGTCAAACTTTGAATAAATTTACAACCACCACTAGAGCAAAGACTAAAGTCAAACTTAAACTGTATATAAAGTCAATGGAAGCTATGATTAATGCTCAACATAGACTTATGATAGAACTAGGATTAAAAGTGAACTTGAACTACGATTAAAGCTTACTAAGATTAAAGCTAAACTAGAACTTTAAATAAAGTTAAGATTAAAGTCATTACCATAACTAAAGCTATGATTAAAACACAATCTATATCTAAAAGCAACAATTAAAGCCTAGCTTAAACTAAAGTCACAGGTTAGGTTTTAAGACAAACTAAAGCTAAGATTAATATCAAACTTTGAATAAATTTACAGCCACCACTATAACCATGTTTAGGATAGATTAAGAGCTTCGATTAAAGCTAAACTTAAACTCTATTTAAAGCTAAGATTAAAGCCTAACTTAAACTTTGCATTTAAAGGCAAAGTTAAACTATACCCAGATCTCAGATTAAAGACCAACAACTTTAGCTAGAGTTAGGTTTAAATCCAAACTTGCCTCTAAATACATGTCTGACTTTGTCTGTATCTAAGAACTAAGATTAAAGCTTAAGTCAAACTTTAGCTAGTTATAATTATAGCACATCTAGAGCTTAAACAAGAGCTTTGTCATTAACCAAACTAAATAGTACATTTAGAACTTATACTTAAGTCAAATAAAGTCTTACTTAGACTGTATTTAAAGCCGTGATTAAAGCCATACTAAGACTCTAGTTAGTGCAACGTTTCAAACCAGTCTTAGATCACAATTTGAACTAGGATTTAATGAAAATTAGGGCAGCATTTAGAGATATAATTGAAGCCCAACTTAGGCATTATGTAGAGCTCGATAAGGGCCAAACTTAGACTTTATGTAGAGCCCATACTAATGTCAAACATAGACAATATTGAGAGTTGCGTTTAAAGCCAATGTCAGACTTTCTATAAAACTAAAGGACTTTATTTAATGACATGACTTATGATTTTATTTAGACTCTAATTACAGCTATGACTCAAGCCAGACTTAGACCACAGTTAGAAGCAGAAATAAAGCTAAACTTATGCAGTAATTGGAGCTTTGATTAAAGCTCTAACTTATCGTTAGCTAAAGCTTCTGCAAAAGTTAAAGGTACATTTTGTCCAAACTCTGGCTATACCTTGGACTTTATTTTGAGCGTTGATTAAAGCCAACTGGATACTATAAATGAAGCTACTATTTAACCAATCTTGACTATATACATAGCCATGAGTTAAGCCAATCTAATACTCTGTTTAAAGCTCAGATTAAAGCTTAAATAAAACTATAATTTTACCTTCAAGTGCGGCTAAACTCAGACTATATTTCGAATGACATTTAAAGTTCCCCACATATGGAGAATTATTCTTAAACAACTCAACATTTCAGTACTTTAGCTCATACTCAACAAAAGTTTCTTTCAAAACACCCCTCCCTAAACCTAAAGTTTTTCATCTTAATATATATTTTTTGAATTAAATACACAAATCATTTTCATATTATTATTATTATAAAAAATACCTACAAATATAGGTCAACAACCTTAACAATAACGGCTTACTTACAGACTACTATACAGTTTGATTGGTTAAACGGACCAAACCAACAAACAAACAAAAAAAAAATCATAACTTTGAAAATAAAAAGAAAATATAAATTTTTAAAAATCTCATCATCAGCTTCTAGTTAACTCTCTCCCTTCTTTGTTAGCAGGTCCAAGTACTACTACAAACATAATCTTTATCATAATGCTATATAAAAAAGTATATAAATATGTGTGCACATATGTAAAGTGTGTAGCTCTGGTTTATAACATTGAAATGTCAGTATCAGGTGTACACTGTACAGCAATTTAAAAACAATATATGTATAGCTTGAAGTGCTAATTAGCTTTGTCATTTTTATTATTTGTTATAGGGGCTACTAGCAGTTATATTCTTAACTACAGATTCGGCAACAGAAATTAGTTAATACCACTTATTTAATTCGCTATTTCATTTTTAGGTATTTAAACTTAAGCACTAATCTTAGCTTCATATAAAGTCTAACTTCATATTAAATTTATGCTCCAAATATCCCATTTTAGCTATTATAGTCTGAACTACAAGTTAGTCTATACTCTAGACTAGACTATAGACTAGACTATAGACTAGACTATAGACTAGACTATAGACTAGACTATAGACTAGACTATAGACTAGACTATAGACTAGACTATAGACTAGACTATAGACTAGACTATAGACTAGACTATAGACTAGACTATAGATTACACTATTGACTAGACTACAGTTTGGGTGATAGACTAAACTATAGTCTGGACAATAGACTATAGTCTTGACTATAGGCTAGACTTAAGACGTGTTTTATTTCTAGACTGTAGTTTAGTCTATAGTCCAGATTTTAATTAAAGCTTTAGACCAAAGCATAGTTAAGTCTATAGTCTAGGCTAAAGTTTAGTTTAAAGTCCAGACTATAGCTTAGTCTAAAGTCCAGCGTATAGTTTAGGTAGGTAGTCTAGTCTACAGTCCATTCATTTCTTTATTGTTGTGCAAAAAATCATGCACATTACAAGAAACTAAAGATCGTTTATCGAACCTCTTAAACTATTAATATCATTCTTTTAAATTAATTATTGTAACCATTTTCAAATCAATTTTAAAATCTAGTTTATAAACAGAAACTGATTGAACAGATGACAACTAGTTGCTTAAACGTAATTTGTTAAAATTAGCAAAGAAGATTAAACATTTCTTCTAAATCTATTAAACAGATTGATATGATTACCAATTAGTTTTCATCATGAGTAAGTCATGTTGTTTATTTTTTAATTTTCAAACAAGTGTTTTTTATAGTTTTTTTTTCTATTCAATTTGTCTTCCATTTGGCTTGGTCTTGGTCTTGAAATGATCTCATAATTGTAAATTCCAAGAAATCATGACAAACAAAGAGTGAAAACTCTTTTTCATTTAATTTACTTTGTATGTTCGGAATTTAATTAATGTTTCTGTTTTTTTGGAATACAAAGTTGGCATTTTAAATAATATTGTATGGAGTTGAGTTTATTTGGTGCAAAAACACATTTTTCTTAACATGAAACCTGTTTTATTTTGCACAAAATCATTAACAATTGAATGCATTTAATAAAATGTAAAACAATCTACATAAATGTATTTAAAAATTTCTATAAATTTATTTAAATTGCGGGAAAGCTGGTATTTTATCTTCGGATAAAACTAAAGATTATAATTGAAAAATCATTTTAGTAAAACTAGTTAATATAACTATAAATAAGTTAATTTGTTTTCATTCATTACTAAGTCAGTACTTCTTTAAAAACCGCTTCTTATTCCCAGCACTCTGTGCCTTAACCTTTACAAAATTTCATGAGAAAAATAAATTCATCTTTAGAATCTTAAGAATACAATTTAAAAACCTCAAACAACAGTTAAAAACTAAACTAAACATAATTAGAAAAAAACTCAAATTAGTTTTGACCCATATTCTAAAATTTAGTCAACATAATATTCTCGCTTTTAATTGCTTCATTCATAAATATTTTGAAATTTAAATTTCTTAAAAAAAAAAAAACAAAACAAAACATTAATCATTTCTTTAATGTTAATTCTTCTAAAATACAAGACATTTATTAGTTTAAATATAAATTAGCAGATGTTTTATACAATCAAAAGTTTTATTATGCTATGTTTCTTTTTCTAGGGGCTTATATTAGCAAGAATATCGGTTAAAATCACACACACACACAAACAAAGACAAGCATTTCCGTTTTAATAACTGTGATAGTGTGTGGTTGAACGTAGAAATAGACACAAGACGAATTACAGACTCACCAGACTATAGACTAGGTACATATATTCAAAACTATAGATTAAACCATTGTTTAATCTATAGTTTAGACTGTACTAAAGACCAGACTATCGACTAGACTATAGACTATTGACTAGACTTTAGACTATAGACTATTGACTAGACTTTAGACTATAGACTAAACTATAGACTAGACTATGGACTAGACTATAGACTAGACTATAGACTAGACTATGGACTAGACTATAGACTAGACTATGGACTAGACTATAGACTAGACTATAGACTAG
>NC_060953.1:10246879-10249036 GCF_022045245.1 Lucilia cuprina | reverse complement strand
ATAGACTAGACTATAGACTAGACTATAGACTAGACTATAGACTAGACTATAGACTAGACTATAGACTAGAGTATAAACTAGACTATAGACTAGACTATAGACTAGACTTAAGACTAGACTATAGACTAGATAATAGACTAGGCTTAAGACTAGACTATAGACTAGACTTAAGACTAGACTATAGACTAGACTTAAGACTAGACTATAGACTAGACTTAAGACAATAGACTATAGTTCAGACTATTGACTACACTTAAGACAATAGACTATAGTCCAGACTATTGACTAGACTATTAATTAGATTATAGACTAGACAATAGATTAAACTATAGACAGGGCTATAGGCTATTCATTAGAATAAACTATAGACTAGATTATAGACTAACATATAGACTAGACTTTAGACTAGACTATGGACTGGCCTATAGATTAGACTACAGACTACACTATAGATTATACTATAGACTAGACTATAGAATATACTATAGAGTAGACTTTAGACTTGACTAGTCAACAGATTAAACTATAGACAGGGATATAGACTAATCTTTAGAATAAACTATAGACTAGACTATACACTAGACTATATACTATATTATATAATAGACTATAAACTAGACTATAGAATAGACTATAGACTTGACTGTAGACTAAAGTAGAATAAAGACAAGGCTATAGACTAGTCTTTAGAATAAACTATAGCCTAGATTATAGACTAGACTATAGAATAGACTATATACTGGACTAAATACTATATTATAGACCAGACTATAGACTACAATATAGACTAGACTATAGAGCAGGCTATAGACTAAATAATAATAAATGTACAATAGACTATTGACTAGATTAATGACTACACTATGAACTAGAATAAAGACTAGGACATAGACTGGACTATAGATTAGACTATATGCTAGACTGTAAACTAGTACATAAACTGAACTATAGTTTAGTACACGCTTAAAATTTTTCTTTTAATACATTAAAAATATGAGTTAGTTTTTCTGCCAGTGTTTTAATATTTTTTTTTAATTTCATTTCTTTTCACAAATTATCATTTATAAATCATGTGCATGTATGTATGTAAATTTGTTAAATTTGTTAAATTTGTTGTTGTTATTATTGTTTTTATATTTTCTTACAAAGTTTCTTTTTAACAAAATGCTACTTTTCACTTTTGAACAAAAAACTTTTTTTGCTAATGTGCGTACAATGGTGCCAGATTTATAATCATAAAAAAATGTTACTTAATATTTATTAAGAAATTTTAGACATTTTTAAATACTCTTAAAAGAATTCCTCTAAATTTTCTTAAAATTATAATATCAAAAAGAAAACCTTGAAAATATGGCAGCATTTTATCTTACGCATGCGCACATTACAATCTGTCATTGATGTGTTAATGACAAACGTTATTTATTAATATGGAGGATGTTTTTGGGAAGCCATGGACTATGAACTTAAATGACATTTTGTTATTGTTGTTGTCGTTGTTATTGTCATATGAGTATGAATAATATAATTAGTATGGTGTTGTAGGCAATAATGATATGTTTGGTTGATTTTTTTATGAATGAATATCTATGTTGATTTCTTAGTGATATTAAATTTTAAGTACGTACATATGTATGTCTGTATGTATGGATATCGATCATTAGTTAGAGAAATTGTCATTAGGAAATGGTAAAGGAATTTTTTTCAGATATTAGAGGCAAGACTATATACTATCCTATAAACTAGATTATAGACTAGTCTGTAGACTAGATTATAGACTTGACTGAAGACTATACTGTGGACTTGATTATAGATTAGACTGTAGACTAAACTATGCATTAGATTATAGATAGACTACAAAATAGACTATATACTAATTTATAGACTAGATTATATAAACTACTATCAACTAAACCATAGACTAGAGTATAGACTAGAGTATAGACTAGAGTATAGACTAGACTATAGACTAGACTATACACTAGACTATAGACTAGACTATAGACTAGACTATTGACTAGACTATATACTAGACTATAGACTAGACTATATACTAGACTATAGACTAGACTATAGACTAGACTATAGACTAGACTATAGACTAGACTATAGACTAGACTACAGATTAGACTATAGACTAGACTATAGACTAGACTATAG
>NC_060953.1:10245193-10246779 GCF_022045245.1 Lucilia cuprina | reverse complement strand
GTCTAGTCTATAGTCTAGTCTATAGTCTAGTCTATAGTCTAGTCTATAGTCTAGTCTATAGTCTAGTCTATAGTCTAGTCTATAGTCTAGCCTATAGTCTATTCTATATTTAATCTTTAGTCTAATATATAGTCTAGTCTATAGTTTACTTTAATCTAATCAATAGTTTTCAATAACATCGGTAGCTGACATGTTTAACTTATTCTCTGTCTGTCTGTCTTACTTGCCGACTATCAACATACATATGTACATACATTTGTATGTGCGTGTTTTTAATAATTTTAACATTTGTAAAAATTTTTATTAATAAAAACAAAATGTATTTTTATGCATTTGTTTGTACGATTGTACATCTTGTATGTTTAACTTAAAAACAAAACAAAAAAACTAACAAAAACATTCTTCATTTTAAACACATTTTGTTAAAAAACTACAATGTTTGCATGTTAGATCACGACATTATAATGTTATGACAATTTTCATTTAGTTTTTTCTTACATCTTCGTGAAATCTGTGATTTTTTTCCTTTTCTACATCTAACTCTTTTTGTTTTTGTTTTAATTTTTACAGTATGTTTAATTTTCTAGTAAAGTCATGCAAATGTTGTTAGAAACCGAAAACCGTTATAAGTACTAGAGTAGAGAATGGAAAATTTTCAAACTACAGCAAACAGCATAAATTTAATTGCAAAATTTTTATTCATTCATTGTTATTTATACTTACTCACCTTTGTATCTTTGTTTTTTTCTCTCTGTTCTTTTGTCTTTTATTAGATTTTAGCATTATTTTGTATTATTAACTTAAATGTCCACATCGCCAGTGCCTCATTATGGAACAGTTATGGCAGCAGTAGCAGCAGCAGCAGTAGTGATAGTAAAACATTAAGTTTGGCCAGATGTAGTGGCGGTAGAGGTTTAAAATATTTATCCGGTGATGCTTTAACAGATTCACCCGATTGTTTGGGTCCTAATAATGCTCCATATCCAAGGTAAGGTTTTTTAATCTAAATATATTGAAAACAAATAAATTAGATATGATTTAAAATTAATCAGAAATTCAATAAGAATTCAATGATCTACACTTTAGTAAATAGTTCACACAATAGTATGAACTGTAGATTACATCATCCAGTCAAATGTTAATAGCCTATAGTCCAGTTTATAGTCTAGTCTACAATAATGTCTTTAAAATGATCACAAATCAGGTCAATAGTTCAAAAATGTAAATTTTTCTTAAGTCCATTTCAAAGTCTGTTCTTAAGTCTTGTCAATATATAGTCTACACTTTACACTATAGTCTGTTCTATAGACCAGACCTAAATCTATTTTATATTTCATGTTACGGTCTAGTCTATTGTTTAGTCAATAGTCTAATCTATAGTCTTGTCTAAAGCCTAGCCTAAAGCTTAGTCTATAGTAGAGTCTATAGTCCAGTCTAAAGTCTAGTCTAGTCTATAGTCCAGTCTATAGTCTAATCTATAGTCTAGTCTATAGTCTAGTCTATAGTCTAGTCTATAGTCTAGTCTAGTCTATAGTCTAGTCTATAGTCTAGTCGATAGTCTAGTCTATAGTCTAGTCTATAGTCTA
>NC_060953.1:10205179-10245093 GCF_022045245.1 Lucilia cuprina | reverse complement strand
TCTATAGTCTAGTCTATAGTCTAGTCTATAGTCTAGTCTATAATCTAGTCTATAGTCTAGTCTATAGTATAGTCTATAGTATAGTCTATAGTATAGTCTATAGTATAGACTATATTCTAGTATAGTCTATAGTATAGACTATAGTCTAGTCTATAGTCTAGTCATAGTCTAGTCTATAGTTAATAGTCTGGTCTTTATTGAAGTCTAAAGTCTACTCCAAATTCTATTCGACAGTTTTATCTATATTATATTCTAAAGTTTAGTTTATATTCTGGTCTATAGTTAACAGTTTGGTATGCGACTTAAAATTTACGGCTACAGTTTTCATTAAGACTGTATCTGTGACTTCAATTAAAAATTGTATTTATTAGCATTTGATTAATAAACAATTTATGTTACAATGTTATATTAATTAAACATTTCATCTAATTGTCGTTTGTTATTAATAAATTTCCTCTATTTCTTGTTATTTTTTTTCTTATAAATTTCAAGTGCGGCCGTGGCGCGAACATTTACCAATTGGAACGGAAGTTCACGACGTGGCCGTCAAAGTAAATTGCCATCAACATTAGATCCCGCCATTACAACTAGTGCTCTATTGAGGGCTTACAATGAAGTTAATAATGAAGATATTGATAATCATCGTTTTGGTAAGTGTGCTAATGTTATTTTTTCTTGTTTGTATAAATTTATTGATAAATAAATAATTACGTAGTTGATTAAATGTGCAAAAGCACATGTTAATATTGTGCAGTGCGGATGGCAGTCGTTTGAAAGAGTTAGTTGTTAGAGTTTTTTTAAGGGCATTATCCTAAAAAAGACTTGTCTGCATAGTAGGGGCAAGGCGATACACTTTTTGTAAAAGACAAAGTACTTTTCTATAAAATATTACCACGGCGAAAAACATTTCTAGGAGTAAATGACAAAGCGAAGGACATTTCTATAGAAAAAAGCCACGGCGAAACACATTTCTATGAAATGTTTTCAAGGCAAAGAACTTTTCTATGTAATTGTGCCACAGCGAAACACATTTCTATAAATTATTGGCAAAAAGAAGCACTTTTTATAGAATAGTACAACGGCGAAAAACATAGCGAAGAACTTTACTAGAATAGTGCCACGCGAAACACGTTTCTATATAATATTGCCAAGGCTGCTATATTGAGACACTTTTATACCAAGGCGCAATACATTTCTATAAAATGTTGTCAAGGCAATGAACTTTTATATGAAATTGTCCCACGGCGAAACACATTTCTATAAACTATTGCCAAAGTAAAGCACTCTTCTATAGAATAGTACCACGGCGAAGTCTATAAGTAAATGACAAAGCGCAGGACATTTCTATAGAAAAAAGGCACGGCGAAACACTTTTCTATAAAGTATTGCCAATACTGCTACGTCGATATACTTTTATAAAAGGCGAAGCACTTTTCTATAAAATAGTGCCACGACGAAACACATTTCTATAAAATGCTGTCAAGACAAATAAGTTTTCTATGAAATTGTGTCGCGGCGAAACACATTTCTATAAACTATTGCCAATGTTAAGCACTTTTCTATAGAATAGTACCACGGCGAAAAAAAATATCTATAAGTAAATGATAAAGCGAAGTACATTTCTATAGAAAAAAAGCCACGGCGAAACATTTTTCTATAAAATATTGATTAGGCTGCTACGTCCAGACACTTTTTATTAAAGGCGAAGCACTTTTCTATATAATAGTACCACGGCGAAAAAACTTTTCTATAATATGCTGTAAAGGAAAAGTACTTCTCTATAGAATTATGCTACGGCGAAACACATTTCTATGAATTATTGGCAAAGTGAGGCAATTTTCTATAGATGAGTACTATGGCGAAATATATTTCTTAAGTTAATGACAAAACAAAGAATTTTTCTATGAAATTATGCCGCGGCGAAACATTTTCTATAAAATATTGCCAAGGCAAAGAACTTCTTTATAGAAAAATGTCACGGCGAAACAGTTTCCATGAAATAGAGAGACAGTGAAGTACTATTCTATAAAATATTGCAAAGGCGAAAAGATTTTGTACAAAATATTGCCAAGGTGAAGAATTATTGTATGGAATAGGGCTACGACGATTCAAATATCTACAAAATAAACCTATGGCGAAACAATTTTCTTTATAATACAGTCAGGGGATATACATTTTTCATGGTTTTTGGTAAAGACAATCTATTTTGCTTCGAAACAACTTATTTACATTCATGACTGTTCGACAATCGATTGTAGTTTTTATGTTAAATGTGACAATTTTTCTGATATCTATAGAACAATCTATGTACTTCCTATTTTCATCACATATTTAATTGTTAAAAGAAAGTTAAAAGTAATAGACATTGATTACTTTATTCTTTAATGTATATAATCTATACATTAAATTCTAACAACGTTTTTGAAATAATATTAGAACGTAAATAAAGATAAACAAATACTTAAGTATAAAGAATAAATGGCCGGCAAAACATAATAACCTACTTTAAAAACGTAAAAACGTACAACAACTAAATACCAATTATAACATATTATATTGTTTACTTTATTAACGTTAGTGTAACAAGCTGTTATAAATTAATTTCTTTTCTTTTTTTAGGCCGTTCATTGAAGCAAACACCACAAGTCGACCAGTGTAGAAGTACCCCCGCACGTTTGTGTAAGACACGCTACAATACCACCGCACCCATGTATGGTGTCAGTTTGACATCAGGCCAACCCGTTACTATTGTACAAAAATTCCCCGATCTCTTGCAACAAGTTGTCTTCGAAGTGTGCGAGTAAGTATAGATTGTTTTCACAAAAAAAAGTTATATTAGATTTTTAATAAAAATTTTCTTTTAGATCTTCTGAATGTGATGTGGTTAGAGGTGAATGTACTCAAACTTATGTGCCTTATTTATTTTTGGTTATACCTCTAGGCCCGGTTACTTTAACGGGTCAGGATTATGTTTTGGTTGAAAGTGGTTGTGTTTGTAAACCTAAATATTCGACAGGAGCGACTCAAGAACCTAATATGATACCATAGTTTAATTAAGTTTTTCCTGTATGTATATGTATAGTATAAGAAGGGCAAAAAAAATCAACAACAACAGCAAAAATTGTTTTGAAAACAATTACAAATTATATTATTAAAAAAAATATAAAATTTGAGAAAAATCTATATAATATAAACATAATTTTAAACAAAAACATGAACTACCAAAAGTACTGATCTTTTATGATAAATGTAAACAAAAGACAAGTTAATGAAAAACAAAATAAATTCATAATTTCGATGTTTTAAAACACAACGGACATATTTACCAGCAGTTGTTAGGAAATACAAATGTGGCAACTTTAAAGGAATTATTCTAAATAACAATTTAATCTGGTAGCCTTAAATACAGCTGTTATGTGGCATCTTTAAAAAGTGTTGCCAAAATATTGTTTTTTTTCTATTGCAGTGTTTTTTCCGCACATTTCATCATAACGTTTGACAGTAGTAGTAGTAGTTATTTTTTAACAATAAAACCACAAAGTATAGTCAAACTTTAAAAAAACTAATATTTTAATGGAAAATGTTTGCATTTTTCAATAAAAAAAAAATATTGAAAAAATAAGAATAGGCAAAATATTTTCTATAAAAAAATTTACACTTTTCTAAGAATAATCACACGGCGAAATAAATTTTATGAAAATATTAACAAGGTGAAGTACTTTCTATAGAATAGTGCTACGGCGAACAATATTTCTATGAAATATTGTCAAAGCAAAGAACCATCGTGACACGGCAAAACATTTTTCTATAAAATATTAACAATTTAATAAATTTTCCTATAAAATATTGCTAAAGCGATGACCATTTCCATAGAGTAGTGTCACGGCGAAATAGATTTCTATAAAATATGATCAAGGCATAATGTTTTCTATAGAATAGTGGCATGGCGAAAAATATTTCTATAAAATATTGACAAAGCGTAGCACTTTTCAGTACAATAGAGCAACAGCGAAACACTTTTCTTTCAAATATTACTAAGGCAATTTACTTTTCTATAAAATAATGACAAGGCGAAATAAATTTCTATAAAATATTGCCATGGCGAAATCATTTTCATTACAATTGTGACACGGCGGAGTACATATAACAAGATTTATAATTGTTCCCTCCTAGAATTGTTCCTCGTTAACACATTTTCTTTTAAACAGCTCGGAAATATGTTCTTTTATTAGTTTTTTTATTAAAAATATAAAAATTTTAAAATTTTTCAAGTTCAAAACTTTTGTAACTAAAAAATGTTCAGCTTCCAAAAATTTATAGTAAAATTTTAAAAAAATGTAAATTAAATTACATTTATTTTATTAAAAAATAAAATTTAATTATAAGTATGTATTAAAAAATAAAAAAAATCCGAAAAAATCTTTTTAAAGATTTTAAAAATTTATAATTTAATATTTTTTTAATTTGTTTTTCTTTTATGTTAATTTTAATTTTTAATAACTATTTATTGTTCTTTGCTATTTTTTGTAAAATTTCCAATTACGACATTTTTCTAAACGGATTTCTAAAAAAATTTTTGTAAGTGAAAAATGTCGTTTTTGGAATAATATTTATTTTTTATTAATAAATTTATTTTAATTTAAAATTAGTTATAATAGTTTTTTAAGTATATTTTAAAATAAGTTTTAAACAAATATTTTTTTGTTTTTATAAGATAAATGTGTTGCATTTATTAAATACAGAAAATAATGTTTTTTTAAATTAAATTATTTAAATAAATTAAAAAAGATAAAAATTAATGAAAAGTTTATAATTTTTGTGGTTTTACGTGTGTGTTTGTAAATAGGAATTGTTCTGGTCTTGGCGAAGGCCAAATATGTTGCTAACTATTTTACTTACCTGTGTCCATGTTCTAAAACCATCTTGGAACAGAGCAAACATGATTTTTTACACTTTTGAAATGATTTAGAGACTGGTCTATATAATGTCTAATGTACATACAGTTTTGTGCAGTAAATCTTAGTAATGTAAGTTATAAATTACTTTAAAAATGTTGTTGCAAGTTTTCTTTACAAAATGAAAATAAGAGATTTTCTTAAAAACACAAAGTCAATTGTTTTCTTTTACTTAAGCAGGCAATATAAGCAGGGATTTTAATAATTGAAATAGTTTATAAACAAATAAATAGCACTTTTGTAAAAACCATAAGTTTTATTAATAAAATTTTAAAGTTCTTGTTTTAGATTTATTTAAACTACAATTAATTACACACTTTTATGTTAAGCTTAAAGATTTTACCACTTTGCAGTTTTCCCACCACTTTTGTTATTGCACAGAGTTGTATTTATTAGGCAAATGCAACCCTGTTTCATAAAACATATGTTGTATACATATATACAATTCTAACGTTACTAACTGACTGATTCATCATCGAACGGCCAAAACTGTTGAAGTTAAAATTTAAAAATCAAAATTCGAATGTTTAGGGTAAACGAATTAATTCGGTTACCTTATATCTCTTAAACTAGAAAAGTTACACAAACAATTTAAAGCTTAAAGTCGTTCATGAAAAAAGTAAGCGGACAGGTGACTGGTTCTTTTTTTTCAAATTCGGCTATTTTAGGGAATAAACGTGTAAAACTGTCTTTGGTTCCTTTCTAAACCAGTGAACATTCAAAGAATTTTTTGACTCTTTCATCATTTAAGGAAAATATAAAAATATGAAAAGTAGTCAATTTTTGAATATTCGGACTTTTAACAGATAAAAATTCTATCTATTGTTGGTACTTTTTTCATAAAACATTGTTTTTGGTTCATTTTAGGCTGATAAGTAATATTTTTTGTACTTTTTCATTCTCTAAATGCTACTTTTTGAGTTTTCTATGATATTAAAATCGAAACATGAAGATAATAATGAAAATACTTTTAGAAACTTTTTCGTTCGTCCGTAGTACTTTTTTGAGTTTTCTTTAAAATTAAACCAAGAAACATGAAATTAAACATGTAGGGCCCATAGTACATGAGAACTTATAAAATGAATTATATTGCTACTTTTTCGTTCTTCTTGAATTCTGTATGATATTCAACCTAGAAACTCCGTTTTTAATTAACATTGTTAAAAATTTAAAAAGAATTAAAATTATATGAGAACTTAGCCGGTTTACATTCAATTTTATGTCGACGCCGACCGTACTTTTAGTGTCAGCAACCAACACCGTTAATATTTGTCGGCGCTGGGCATTGTTTGTGTGAAAACGAATATTGTTTTTTTAACGAATTATTCGTTAAGTTTTCTTTTCGGTGCGTCTCCATTTTGCATAGAGCCGTATAAAAAATTGTGTAAATTTTTACAAAAATTACAATATTCTTATTGAAAATATTGTAAAAAACGGCTAAATTAAAGAAAACAATGTATTTGCTAACATAATTACATTAAATGTGTCATTTTTAGTGTGTTTTTCTAAGCAAAATTTACAAACGAAAAGTTGAAAAAAATAAGATTCCATAATTTTTTTTGCTGAATTTTTTTTCGTATTACATTTTGATGCTGCTTTCGTAGCTGTCGTCGTCAAGATAAGGCAGTTGTTAATTTTTTTTTTTTATTAAATTTTTGCTGCTATTTTGCTGTTCTTGTTTTTTTTTATTTTTTTCGCACCACGCCGTTTTGGAGTTGTACCCGGTTTTTTTTTCTTCTGCATTCTCAGCTCTTGTGGTCTTGTGTATGAGCAAAAAAAAGTATAAATATTTTTCTTAACCAATAAAAAGTGTGGGAAATTCAATACAAGTGTTTTTTTGTTATTATTTAAAATATAAAATAATAAAAAAAGTTAGGCTAAGAAAGAACCGCAAATAATTATAATTTATGGCCTGAAAAATGGCATAATTAAATGTTATCCAAGGAAATTTGTGTAGCCTAAAAACACATTTTTATTTCCTCGGCCACGAAAGAAAAAGTTTTCCAATATTTGTTTTATAATTTGTTTCTACATTCTTATTTTACCAACAATTCGTCCGTCGTTGTTCATAAATTAAGGGTGACAAAATGATGTTCACGGTAAGTTGAAATTAATATTTTATGTTTGTCATAATGTTCTCTACTGTGTTTATATTATTATTCCCTTTTTGGTTGTTTTCGTATTGGAAATAAATTATAACTAATATTTTTGTTTAATGGTTTTATAATTGTGGCTAAAAAATGTTTAATAGGGGGGCTTTATTAGCAGAATTAAAAAAGTCCCATGTTTTTAAACAAATTTTAGAATCCCTTATCAATTTTGTATTGGGGTCAAAAAATTTTACAAAATTTTGTTTGTTTAAATTATAATTTTTAGTTTAGTTCTATTTTAGTTCAATTTTAGTTCTATTTCAGTTCTATTTCAGTTCTATTTCAGTCTAAGTATAGTTCTAGTTCAGTTCTAGTTCAGTTCTAGTTCATTTCTATTTCAGTTCTAGTTCAGTTCTAGTTCAGTTCTAGTTCAATTCTAGTTCAGTTCTAGTTCAGTTCTAGTTCAGTTCTAGTTCAGTTCTAGTTCAGTTCTAGTTCAGTTCTAGTTCAGTTCTAGTTCAGTTCTAGTTCTAGTTCAGTTCTAGTTCAGTTCTAGTTCAGTTCTAGTTCAGTTCTAGTTTAGTTCTAGTTCAGTTCTAGTTCAGTTCTAGTTCCGTTCTAGTTCAGTTCTAGTTCAGTTTTAGTTCAGTTCTAGTTCAGTTCTAGTTCAGTTCTAGTTCAGTTCAGTTCTAGTTCAGTTCTAGTTATGTTCTAGTTCTGATCTAGTTCAGTCCTAGTTCAGTTCTAGTTCAGTTCTAGTTCTAGTTCAGTTCAAATTCAGTTCTAATTCTGTTCTAGTCCAGTTCTAGTTCAGTTCTAGTTCAGTTCTAGTTCAGTTCTAGTTCAGTTCTAGTTCAGTTCTAGTTCAGTTCTATTCAGTTCTAGTTCAGTTCTAGTTCAGTTCTAGTTCAGTTCTAGTTCAGTTCTAGTTCAGTTCTAGTTCAGTTCTAGTTCAGTTCTAGTTCAGTTCTAGTTCAGTTCTAGTTTAGTTCTAGTTCAGTTCTAGTTCAGTTCTAGTTCAGTTCTAGTTCAGTTCTAGTTCAGTTCTAGTTCAGTTCTAATTCAGTTCTAGTTCAGTTCTACTTCAGTCCTAGTTCAGTTCTGGTTAATTTCCAGTTCATTTCCCGATCAGCCCCGGCTCAGGTTCAGTTTAGTCATAATTCTTACTGAATTAATTAATTCTTTACTAGATAATATAACAAAATTAATTAATTCTTAAACTCCTCTGTATCCACTCTACAGGGCACCACTCAACAACAAGACACTCGCTTTAGCGACAAAGAAAAGAAACTTATGAAACAAATGAAATTTGGTGATTGTCTCAACAAACGTGTCGACATGTCTAAAGTCAAACTAGATGTGTTAAGGCCATGGATCAGTAAGAAAATTACCGATATGTTACACATGGAAGATGATGTTGTCGCTGAGTTTGTTTACAATCAACTGGAAGAAGAGAAATTTCCTTGTCCCAAGAAAATGCAAATAAATATGACTGGTTTTTTAAACGGTCCCAATGCCCGACAATTTATGGGTGAATTATGGGCTCTGCTACTATCGGCACAAGATAGTGACACTGGCATACCAGCCGAGTTTATACAACAGAAAAAAGATGAAATTCTAAAAAGAGACGAAGAGAATAAGTATCGAGAACGTAATGATAGATCAAGATCTAGATCACGTTCTCGTTCAAGAGATAGGGGAGATAGACGTGGTACTGGTGGAGGACGTGGAGGCAGTACTGGTGCTAGTGGTACGACAAAAGATCGTGATTTAACACAAAAAGAACGTGAACAACAATTACCGCCCAGCACTCTTAGCGCCATTGAACAGGTGCGTTCTCATCTATCGGCTAAAAATCGTTCGAATTCCGATGAACAACGTAATTCGCATAAAGATGATGATAAAACTACAAACAATGTAGAGAATCAGTCAACAAAACGTGACAAATCTAGATCCAAGTCTAGAGATAATCATGTGGATAAAAATAGATCACCACGTAAACGTTCTAGAGATAGATCAGTGCAAAAGGAACGTTCTTCACGTGATCGTAGCTCACCTCAGCGCCGTCGTAATGGTTCAAGAGAAAAAGATCGCAGACGTAGCTCAAGATCACCGAGACGTCGTTCTCCTGATCGTCGTAGACGAAGATCACGTTCTAGAGATCGTAGTGCAAGACGACAAAAATCACGTTCGAAGACACCACAAAAACGACGAGATAATTCTCGTTCACGTAATCGCAAGTCACGCTCACGTTCGGTAGAAAAACGCAAAGTAAGTCCGCCACCACCCAAACCAGCTTCACCGAAACGCAATCGTTCCGAGTCAAGAGATTCGAATCCGGCACAAAATGGTCATGAGAAAAAAGGTTCCGCTTCTAAGAATCCCCGCAATCCATTTGCGGCCAAAAATAAACGTTCTTCTTCCCGCAGTCGCAGTAGGGCCACATCGCCGGGTGCCCGTAAACTCAAACCGCGTTCACCGCCTCGTTCTTCTCGTTCACGCTCTCGTTCCCATTCATCGGCACGCTCAAGTCCCAAACGTAATAATAAACGTTCGCCTTCTCGCTCAGCTAGTCTGTCACTTTCACCCGAACCACCCCAAGAGGATTTTGAATTAAAGCGTAATAAGAATAGTATACAAAATAAACGTCAATATCGCAATAATAGAGACTCTTCGGCCAGTTCTTTAGATAGAGATGGTGGACGAGGTGGTGGTGGTGGCGCTGGTGGCCGTAGAGGTGATTCACGCAGCCGTGGCAGAGGTTTTATGCATAATCGTAATAGAAGAACACCATTGCGTTTTGATGATAGAGTTGGTGGCGGCGGAGGAGGTGGACGTCAGCAACGTTCTAGATCGAGGAGAAGATCACGTTCGCGTCAACGTTCATTTTCACGTAATCGCTCTAGATCGCCTAGAAGGTAATATTTTTGCAAACAGAAAAGCTCTAAAAAGCTTTTACTTAAAAAGCTTTTTTGTATAAAACTTTTTCATAGAAAGCTTTTTTGAAAAAGCTCTTTTTTTTCGCAAAAAACCAAAAAACTTTCTATGAAAATTGTTTTTACGATAAAAAGCTTTCTTTAAAAAAGTTTAGGAATAGCTTTTTTAAAAAATGCTTTCTTACAAAAAATAATAAATTGAAAAAGCTTTTTTATATAAATTCACCTTTATAAAACTTGTTTTTATTTTGATTTTCGCTCTAGATTCAACCGACGTCGTTCACCGTTCCGCGGCAATAATCGCAACAATCGTGGACGCATGAATCACTGGAATCGTAGAAGTCAAAGTCGTGATCGTGGTGGGGGCGGAGGCAGAAGCATGATGGGTGGCGCTGGCAATCGTTTCGATAATCGTCGCAATCAATCACCGCAACGACGTTTTTCACGTGAAAGACGTTTCTCACCTGTGCAAAATCAATTTCGCAAATATTCACCCCAATGGCGTGGTTCACCACCCAGACGTTCACGTGAACGTAGACCTAATTCTCGCGAACGACGACCGTCATCACCCTTGCGAGGATCTTCACCGGAACGTGGTGGTGGTGGAGGAGGAAGTGGACGTGGTGGTACTGCTGGTGGTGGAGCTTTTAATCGTTGGGATCAATCACAAAGAAATACTGCTGCTGTGGCACCCCCCGTCAATAGACCAAAGCAACGTTCGCCTTCGCCGAGTTCAAATTGGGAAGATGAATCGGATAATGAGAATGTAAAGAAGAATATAAGTAGTAATCGTCGTAGTAGTGAGACAAGGAAATCCTCACCACCAGCACCGACAGTAACGACCAAAGAGAAGGGACGTAAACATCGCAGTCTCAGCAGGTCACAAGAACGTTACAAGAGGGTGTCTAATCGTTCTAGGGAAAGTGGTGGTAAGTTATAGAAAGAAATTTAAGGGAAAAAAGAGTTAATAATGGTTTTTGTACATTTTTTTCCTTTATTATTAACAGGACGCTCTTCGGTGGAGTACTGTGCCCCAGCGGTAAAAACTATAGACTTATCCCGAGATGAAGCTGAGGAAGCAGCACGTAAACATTCTAAATCAGAAACCATAGCGCCCCTAGAATCTAAAACTAAGAAGTTACCAATTGCAAGCGGCGGACGACGAGATCATTATAGTGTTAGTTTATCTAGGACACCCTCTCCATTCCTTAAACCCCATGAGCGTAAGCAAGCAGCCGCTGCTGCTACTGCTCTTGAAACCCAAGCCTCCACCGGCAAGGATAAAAAGTCATTGACTAAAAAACGACCAGACAGTGATTCAAGTTCCTCAGATAGTTCAGATGATAGTGACGATAGCGAAGATGAGGATGACAGCACAGATGAGGAAGAACGTGAAAGGGTAAGACGTGAAAAAGAAAAAGCCAAAGCTAAAGAGGAGTTAAAGAAAACACAAACTGCATTGGCTAATAAAAAGTCGGAAAAGTTGGAAAATGAAAAGAAAACGGAAAAGTCAAGTAAAACGCAACGTAAAACACAGCAGACTTCATCTAGTGAAAGTGACTCAGAAGACTCAGAAGAGGAGAAACAAAGAAGGAAAAAGTCTTCTACGAAAGCAATAGCTCCCACTAAGGCAAATAATAAAGAAAGTAAGACGCATCATGGCAATGAAGAGGAGCTGCGCAAACGAGACAAATTGGCTCTAGAATTGGCTGAAAAACGTAAACATACTGAAGCCAGAGAAACCAATAGCTCAACCTCGGCTAAACGTTCTAAAACTAGTGCTGAAAAACAAGTAACTACTTCGACTACAAACACCTTCTCATCCTCATCGGCTAAAAAATCCAGCAGCTCTACAAAAACAGAACATAAAAAACCCAAATCCGATACGGAATCCGATGTACCCGCTGCCACAAATAAATCAATGGAAATGGACTCTACGAAATCATCCAAATTGCAGGCACGCAAACGTACCCATTCAGCCACAAATAATGAACGTAAAAAGTCTAAAAATGATTCCTCAGACACGGATGAACACACCGTCAAAAAGAAACGTAAAAAATCTAAGAAAACCACTTCAAAACGTAATTCAGATGATGATTCCTCCTCCGATACGGAGGCCGAGTCCAATAAAAAGAAAAAACACAAGAAACACAAAAAACACAGTAGCAAAAAGAGTAAAAAACATAAGAAACACAAGAAAAAGAACAAAAAGGCTGACAGCTCATCGAGCAGTGATGATGACAACATTATGGAAACGCATCGTAAAGAGGAAAAATCTTCAAAGGCAGGAGGCTCAAATTCAGCATCCATGTTGTTGGGCGGTGTTAATGAGGATTTAGAAAAACAATTAAGAGAAAGAGCTCTTAAGTCAATGAAGAAAATGGATTAGAACTTAAGGAAATACATATAGTTTTCTGGCCAAGTTTGGAGGGTAAACATTTTCTTTTCCATCCCTTTTTTTTACACATTTAAAGAAAACAAAAGAAAAAAACAAAACAAACAACCAACCAGCAACCAATCAATCACATAAAACTTGTCTTACAACTTTTTAGCTTTTAAACTACTGTTCTTTTTCTTTAATTTTAAATACATCTACTCCTGCTGTTCCCTTTTAACAACCCTCATTACATTACATTTATTGTAAAACATTTTACTTATTAGCTTTCTCTTTTTTTTTCTTTCTTAACCGACATGTGTATTCTTGTTGCATCCTTTCAAGAATACTCAACATCCGTATTTTTCATTGTCTATTTCTCAAAGTATAACTTTTTTTTTACGAAAGAAACAAAAACATATAAACAAACAATATAAACAAAAACCTATTAAGATTTTTTGTCCATTCTTATATATTTTTTTCTTTTAGTTTTTAATTTTTAAGTAGTTTCATAACTTAATTAAAAAAAAAAAACAAACAACATCTTTATATTAAACAAAAAAGAAAAAAAAAAACAAAAAATATTATTAAAAAAAAAATTATATAAATTAATACATATAGAATTCAAAATATGTATTTATCTATCCCAAGTTTGAGCATATAAATTTTAAGAAGAGTTTAATTAAAATTTAACAGAAAAAAATTAATAATAATAAAAAAAATATGTGAGAGTAAAAACAAAATATTTGAAAAAAAAAACAATTCTAAAGAAGAATTAATAAAAATTACAAAAAAAATAAAAAAAACAAAAGTGGTGTTATTAGTTATTAGAGCAACGAAAAAAACATATGTAAGTTTGAAAATTTTTTAAAAAATCTTTTTAAAATGTTTATTTTTAGACTTAACTTAACTCTTGAAAGTTCGAGCGTATTGTATTCTATTGAGCAGCCAGAGAAAGAGAGATATTTGCCAACTTCACAACTTTACAGAAGCAAAAGCTCTTGAGGTACTCAACTTCAATCGGCTGTTCAACAGCAGCATGGTTTCCCTAAAATACACACAAAAGGCGCCGCAGCAATAACCGTCATAACCATTCAGATCTCACACAACTAAAGTTTGCTTTGTCGACTTCTTTTATTGGACAGAATCATCCCGATACTATAACCATCCTGAAGAAGGAAATCTATTCTGTCAACACTATCACAGACTGTTGAAGCTGTCTGGTCAATTAACAGCATCTTACCAACATCAGGGTTTTCGTCAAATACACAAAAAGCGCCACAGCAATAACCGTCATAACTATTCAGATCTCACACAACTAAAGTTTGCTTAGATGCCTTACTTTATTGGCATTTAGAAAACAAAAAACGATAATGAAGCAATCTTGTATCACTCCTGTGACCAATATTACAGAATCTTAAAGCTGTCCGTTCACCTAACAGCGGCTCACCACCATCATGGTTTCAGTAAAATACACACAAAATCGCCACAGCAATAACCGTCATAACCATTCCAGATCTCACACAACTAAAGTTTGCGTTGATGCCTTCTTCTATTTGAGCATTTAGTAAACGAAAAAGGGTAGAATCATCCCGATATTATAAACATCGTAAAGAACGAAATAAAGAAGTAATCTCTGCTGCCAACAGTATTACGTACTCTTGAAGCTGTCCGGTCACCTAACAGCATCCCACCACCATCATGGTTTTCGTAAAATGCAGAAAAAGTGTGACAGCAACAACCGTCATAAGCATTCAGATCTCACACAACTAAAGTTTGCTTTAATGCCTTTTATTGGGCATTTAGTAAACAAAAAAGGGTTGAATCATCCCGATACTATAACCATCGTAAAGAACGCAAAAAAGAAACAATCTTGTATCACTCCTGTGACCAATATTACAGAATCTTAAAGCTGTTCGGTCACCTAACAGCATCTCACCACCATCATGGTTTCCGTAAAATACACACAAAATCGTCACAGCAATAACCGTCATAACCATTTAGACCTCATACAACTAATGTTTGCTTTGATGCCTTCTTCTATTTGGGTATTTAGTAAACGAAAAATGGTAGAATCATTCCGATACTAAAATCATCGTAAAGGACGCAATAAAGAAGTAATCTCTGCTGCCAACAGTATTACGTACTCTTGAAGCTGTCCGGTCACCCACCGCATCCCACCACCATCATGGTTTTCGACAAATGCACAAAAAGCGCCGCAGCAACAACCGTCATAAACATTCAGATCTCACACAGCTAAAGGTTAATTTAATGACTTCTTTTATTGGGCGTTTAGTAAACGAAAAAGGGTTAAATCATCCCGATACTATAACCATCGCAAAGAACGCAATAAAGAAGCAATCTTGTATCACTACTGCCACCAGTATCACAAACTCTTGAAGCAGTCCGGTCAGCATTCAGCTCTCCACAAATAAAGTTTGCTTTGATGCCTTCTTTTATTGGGTATTTAGTAAACGAAAATGGGTAGAATCAGAAAATGGATAGAATCATCCCTATACTATAACTATCGTAAAGAACGCAATAACGATGCAATCTTGTATCACTCCTGCCACCAGTATCACAAACTCTTGAAGCTTATTCGTCAAATGCACAAAAAGCGTCACAGCGACAACCGTCATAAATATTCAGATCTCACACAACATAAACTTACTTCTTCCCAGTTGTTATTGATCACCAAGAGAGCGAAAATGTGATGAAGCGAAACGAAATGTTATTTGCAAACTTCACAACCTCTTTAGGTACTTACTCATCTTTACCCTTCTGCATTACCACGCAATAGCACATAAAATGCACATAAAAGCAACGCAGCAATAACCGTCATAATCATTCCGATCTCAAACAGCTAAAGGTTGCTTTGATGCCTTCATCTATTGGGCATTTAGTAAACGAAATGTTGTACGCAAACTTCACAATCTTCCAGAATCAAACATTACAAAGTAGCAGAGGCCAATATAACGCAGCTAAACCATCCGGGAAGATTGGTCACAACTCTAGTATCGGCGAACCTCATAAGGCCTTCAACACTGTCGATTACATCATAAACTTTTGGGACATCCTGGAACATAAACTGTCTGTTTGAGTAGCCGCAGGTCAAATTTTCAAAACCTAATCAAGACGCTTCATAGGTCTTTGGTTAAAAAAGAGAAAATTTGGACCATTTTTCGAAATTTTCAATTTAAAAAATAAAAAATCATTTTCTAGCAGATCAATTTTTAAGTTTTATGGCAGCAATTTTTTTTTTTTTTTTTTTTGGGTTTTGATTAGGATGGCGGTGCATCAAGCACTCATATTGCCAGGTTATCACACGTTTGTCCAGAGAAAACCCCACCAACCGACCTATACCTTCATATAGGAAGTTGGAGCATCCGGACTTGATTTCATCAAAAGTATTAATGGTCTCCACCAGTATATATTTGAGTTTAAATGGTCTCCACCAGGTTATATCGTGAGTATTTTATGGTCTCCACCAGTTAAAAACGTTTGAGTATTCTATGGTCTCCACCAATAAAACATAACCTCACTTGAGGTAAAACGAAAGCACGAGGTTAATGTAGACAACATGTAACTTTGAACAGTTACATGAAGTAATACATTACACCAGTGCGAGCGAGACGCAAAACTGTCGAAAGCCAGGCAACAAACACAAGCCTGAACGCGTTTAAGAAATAATCACGATGACGCGAGAGTTGTTCCCCAACTCAGACCTGAATTGCGACTTATGGCAGCAATTGAAGATCGGTTTCAAAAATTCCGATTCAATCAAAAGTTTTAGATTTTTGACCGCCATTTCGTAAAATGATCCACTGTGAGGTGGTAGTGGGATAAGTAATGAAAATTGTTCTTTTCCATTTTTTGCCTTTAAAACAAATACAATTATAAAAACAAGATTTTTTTTCAATTTGTCAATTATTTATGATTTTATTTCATACAGGGCAGGAGAAACTCTATCCACAGCCATTCCAATACACACTTGGTAAGTGATCTTTATCTCCTTCGCCGTAATGTTTATGCAAATTCATGAATTCGCTGCATTTGCCGCGGCCAGTATGATGACTTATTGTTGCGCCAAAAAAAGTCGTCATACCAAGTCTTCATAAAACCCCATGTATATTTTTAGGGTTTCTATAAGTCTTCATACACAATACAACCCTGCAATTAATGTTATCTTCCACTAACTAAAATACAACACTGCTTTCCAAAAATAACATTCACAAGCAGATGTCGCCCCAACAAACACTTGACATTAAATGTCTATGAACAATAATTGGTAAACAACTGTCAAATTAATTGTCAAATAAAGCGACATCCGGCCATCTTCCTTTCCTTTTTTTCGTATCTTACAAGATGGTAGGTTCTACCAAAATTTTTGATTGTTTTAAAATTCATTGCCATCCAAAAGAAAACAATAAAAAATATGTAAAATTAAGTGAAAAACAAAGAAAGTGCTAATATTGCTAAAAGAAAATGTAAATATTTCCCAAATGCCCAAGTGAAAAGCATAAATAAATTTAAAAAAATATGTAACAAAAATGATTTAAGGTTTAGAAACAGTAAACAAATGCAAAAAAAGTTTAAATAAATTAAAAAGATGGCAGTGTTTTTTGTTAATAATTTATAAATACAATAAGTGTTAATTAAATAAACTAATGTGTTTTACTTTTTGTTTATTTTTTGTAAAAAAATGTGTGTGAAAACAGGCGCGAGGTCCTAAGAAGCACTTGAAACGTTTAGCCGCCCCTAAGGCTTGGATGTTGGACAAATTGGGAGGTGTTTTTGCTCCCCGTCCCTCCACCGGTCCACACAAATTGCGTGAATCTTTGCCCATGATGATTTTCTTGAGAAATCGTTTGAAGTACGCCTTGAACGGTGCTGAAGTAACTAAAATTGTTATGCAGCGTTTGATTAAGGTCGATGGTAAGGTACGCACTGACCCCACCTACCCAGCTGGTTTCATGGGTAAGTTTTCTTAACATGGATTTGTAGGGAACGATGGTTTATTTATGTTTTGTAATTGTTTATTTTAGATGTCATCACCATCGAAAAGACCGGTGAATACTTCCGTTTGGTCTACGATGTTAAAGGTCGTTTCACCATTCACCGCATCTCCGCTGAAGAAGCTGCCGTAAGTATTTTTTTTTTGTTAATAAAGGGTTTTGTTAAGGGCGATGAGGAGAAGTGTTTTGAAGATGGAATTATTTGAACTTAGAATTCCTTGGGGTCTGTTTTCGGTCTCGGAATGCAAAGAAATTGCGAAATATTTGGAATTTGCAGTAAAGTAAAATAGTAGTAAAGACTAAAAGATAAAGCGAAACTCCCCTGATTTGGATTAATTGTGGGAAACTGAAATATTAAAAACAAGCCCGGCTTTAGAGAAAACCAGTACTTACAGACATTGTTAAAAGTTTAGATATAGATATTATAGGATACAGTTTTTATTGCGGTTGTTAGTAGTAATGTATTTGGGTTTCAAAGTATACGACCCTTTTTACGGTTCAAAACGGATATCATAATGTTCTTAGATTATTGAAAGTTTATTTTTTTTATAATCTTTTGATGTCCATGAACTGTTTGTAGGTATATATCTTGTTTTAATGGGCTTTCCAACACCACATTTCTTGATTTTTTGGTTCATTATAGTGTGGATACTTTTTCTAAAAAAAGGCCTAACAGCAATTTTTGTAACGACGGTCTTTGCTTTATCATTTCCTAGATACTGCAATAACATTTACGTTCAATTACAAATTATTCTTTACGATTTAAGGATTGAAATATGATTGAAATGAAGTTCAGAAAAAACAACGTTATAAGCAAAATATTTACAAACAAATACTTTTGAAGTTCTAATTTAGTTCGATTTCAGTTCCAGTTCAGTCCTAGTTCAGTTCTAGTTCAGTTCTAGTTCAGTTCTAGTTCAGTTCTAGTTCAGTTCTAGTTCAGTACTAGTTCAGTTCTAGTTCAGTTCTAATTCAGTTCTAGTTCAGTTCTAGTTCAGTTCTAGTTCAGTTCTAGTTCAGTTCTAGTTCAGTTCTAGTTCAGTTCTAGTTCAGTTCTAGTTCAGTTCTAGTTCAGTTCTAATTCAGTTCTAATTCAGTTCTAGTTCAGTTCTAGTTCTATTCTAGTTATAGTGCTATTCTAGTTCTGTTCTAGTTCTTTTCTAGTTCTGTCTAATTCAATTCTAGTTCAGTTCTAGTTTTGTTGTAGTTCTGTTTTAGGTCTCTTTTAGTTCTATTCTAGTTCCGTTCTGGTTATTCTTCAGTTTTAGTTCTAATCAGGTTCATTTCTAAATATTAATCTGTTAGTAGCAGTATGGCTCTATCGAAGACTATGCTAAATAAATAAAAAAAAACCACATTTTCATAGATCAAAAGTGAGCCTAAAGCAATTTTTGTAACGACGGTCTTTGCTTTATCATTACCCAGATACTGCAATAACATTTACGTTCAATTACAAATTTAAATAAATCAGCGGGAATTTAAATCATCATCAGCACACTTCCCTACGAAAACCTATTAACAAAGATTTTGAAATGTTTTTCTAAAACATATAAAACTAACGTTTACTTTCTTTTAATTACAGTACAAATTGTGCAAGGTCCGCAAGACACAATTGGGCGCCAAGGGTGTACCATTCGTTGTTACCCATGACGGTCGCACCATCCGTTACCCCGATCCCTTGATCAAGGCTAACGATACTGTACAAGTTGATATTGCCACTGGCAAAATCACCGATTACATCAAGTTCGATTCCGGTAAGTTAAACAAAGTTACAATATTAAATAAAGAAAGCAACGACCCTTTCTGGCATGATCGAAGTCCTTGTTTGATGATTATTATTAAACCACATTGGCAAGGATCAAAAGCAGGCCTAAAGCAATTTTTGCAACACGGTCATGGCTTTATCTTTTAAATGATACTGTCATAACATTTTAGTTCAATTACATTTCATCTAAATCAAAATAAAACATTTTAATTTCTTTGACTTTTTAACTAATTTTTCGTTTTTTCCCCAATTTTTTTACTTTTTCAGGCAACTTGTGCATGATCACTGGAGGTAGAAATTTGGGTCGTGTCGGTACCGTTGTCAACCGTGAAAGACATCCCGGCTCCTTCGATATTGTGCATGTTAAGGATACTCAAGGTCATGTATTCGCTACCCGTTTGACCAATGTCTTCATCATTGGCAAGGGCAACAAGCCTTACATTAGTTTGCCTAAGGGCAAGGGTGTTAAATTGAGCATTGCTGAAGAACGTGACAAGCGTTTGGCTTCCAAAGCTCATTAAGTAACTTAGTAAGATGTGTTTTTTTGATTTTATAAAAAAAACTCCAACAAAAAAAAAAAAACAATAATTTTACATTTTACCATGATGGAAAAAATACATAAAAACTAAACAAAAAAATTATATATTTTGAAATGAGTCTTTTTTTTCGTGAAAGGCAAACAAGTACCTAATAAAGGTGTAGTAATGTGGAAAGTTACAACAGAGTTTAGGATACTTCAAGTTCGGGTGAATTTCAGTTCTAGGTTTGTTTATGGTTAGTTCTAGTTCAGTTCCAGTTCCAGTTCAGTTCTAGTTCAGTTCTAGTTCAGTTCTAGTTCAGTTCTAGTTCAGTTCTAGTTCAGTTCTAGTTCAGTTCTAGTTCAGTTCTAGTTCAGTTCTAGTTCAGTTCTAGTTCAGTTTTAGTTCAGTTCTAGTTCAGTTCTAGATTAGAACCGAGTTCTAATTCAGTTCTAGTTTAGATCTAGTTAAGTTCTAGTTCAGTTTTAGTTCAGTTCTAGTTCAGTTCTAGTTCAGTTCTAGTTCAGTTCTAGTTCAGTTCTAGTTCAGTTCTAGTTCTAGTTCAGTTCTAGTTCAGTTTTAGTTCAGTTCTAGTTCAGTTCTAGTTCAGTTCAGTTCTAGTTCAGTTCTAGTTCAGTTCTAGTTCAGTTCTAGTTCAGTTCTAGTTCAGTTCTAGTTCAGTTCTAGTTCAGTTTTAGTTCAGTTCTAGTTCAGTTCTAGTTCAGTTCTAGAGTTCTAGTTCAGTTCTAGTTCAGTTCTAGTTCAGTTCTAGTTCAGTTCTAGTTCAGTTCTAGTTCAGTTTTAGTTCAGTTCTAGTTCAGTTCTAGTTCAGTTCTAGTTCAGTTCTAGTTCAGTTCTAGTTCAGTTCTAGTTCTAGTTCAGTTCTAGTTCAGTTCTAGTTCAGTTCTAGTTCAGTTCAGTTCTAGTTCAGTTCTAGTTCAGTTCTAGTTCAGTTCTAGTTCAGTTCTAGTTCAGTTCTAGTTCAGTTCTAGTTCAGTTCTAGTTCAGTTCTAGTTCAGTTCTAGTTCAGTTCTAGTTCAGTTCTAGTTCAGTTTTAGTTCAGTTCTAGTTCAGTTCTAGTTCAGTTCTAGTTCAGTTCTAGTTCAGTTCTAGTTCAGTTCTAGTTCAGTTCTAGTTCAGTTCTAGTTCAGTTCTAGTTCAGTTCAGTTCTAGTTCAGTTCTAGTTCAGTTCTAGTTCAGTTCTAGTTCAGTTCTAGTTCAGTTCTAGTTCAGTTCTAGTTCAGTTCTAGTTCAGTTCTAGTTCAGTTCTAGTTCAGTTCTAGTTCAGTTCTAGTTCAGTTCTAGTTCAGTTCTAGTTCAGTTCTAGTTCAGTTCTAGTTCAGTTCTAGTTCAGTTCTAGTTCAGTTCTAGTTCAGTTCTAGTTCAGTTCTAGTTCAGTTCTAGTTCAGTTCTAGTTCAGTTCTAGTTCAGTTCTAGTTCAGTTCTAGTTCAGTTCTAGTGTTCTAGTTCAGTTCTAGTTCAGTTCTAGTTCAGTTCTAGTTCAGTTCTAGTTCAGTTCTAGTTCAGTTCTAGTTCAGTTTTAGTTCAGTTCTAGTTCAGTTCTAATTAAGATCTAGTTCAGTTCTAGTTCAGTTTTAGTTCAGTTTTAGTTCAGTTTTAGTTCCGTTTTAGTTCAGTTTTACATAGTTCTGGTTTAGTCCTTTGTTCTAATTTACAGTGTGATCCCAAAAATAAACGAACACTTCCATTTTTTTTAAACATCTAATTTCGTTTTTATTTTATTCGTTTTTCTTGTTTTAGTTTTAACAATTCTTAACTTAAGAAAATATTTACAAAAATTAAGAAAAAAGACAGACCATGAGAAATAAAAAAAAAAATATTAAATTATACACAAATAATAAAAATACGTAAGGAGAGATGATAATGTATGACACTTTCATTTATCACATAACAAATTATTACTTCTTTTTTTGTTTTTGTAGCAATATTGTACTAAATAAACAAAATTTACAAAAAAAAAATATATATAAAACCAAAAAAATATTACAAAATTAGCACCAATATAAAAAACCCAAAATTTTGAAAATGATAAAAATGAATACCCCGTTTAATAAAAGTTAAGTAAAGTATTGTATGGAAAATGATATTTAAAAAATTAAGTATGAATGAATATAAATAATATAACAAAATGCTAATGTTGTTGGTGGACTTATGTTAACGGCTTGAGACTGTACAGGCCTGGGATTTAATTATTATTATGAAAAAAAGAACCGTTACAAACATAAGTATACGACGACGGCCCAGGTTAAGTATTGTTTGCTAAACACTTATCATGATTAGGAAGAATAATAATAAAAAAATATGAATGAATTGAGAGTTTTGAAATGGATGATGGTATGCATGCAATACTATATAGAGTAGAGTCAAAGGTTCATAACAGCAAAACAGCTGTTTAGCAAAAGATTTTATTTTGTCTTTTTCTAAAATCCTCCATGGCATTAATGACAGAGACATTTACTATGGCTAAAGAAAAGAAAATATATAATTGAGAATCTAAAGGTGACTACTTAACTGCAAGATAAAAAAGAAAAATTTAAGAAATTTTTACTTAAATTAAAAAAAAAACAAACTCTTTTAATAAATACTAACTTTATGATTTACTGGCAGTACGTTTAGTAAGAGTCTTTACGGCATCTCGACTATTTATTACTTGAGCATGGAAACCCGTTTCCCAATCGGCATAGTATTTTACAGTGCGCACATTACCATCTGGTTCCACTAGGGAATATTCACCTCTCACTACATCACCATCACGTTCTTCACGCTGATGTTTTATATCACCGGTTGTGGGATCATTGACGCCATATTCGAATGCATAGCGGGGATGATCATTCTGCAAGAAGGTTAGATTTTTTTTGTATATAGTATTGATTCTTAACTATTTAATAATAAAGACTATAGCATTGATTGGACTATATATAGTCTATAATGTAGTCCAAACTATATACTATAGTCCAAACTATATTCTACATTCTATTCTATAGACCAGATTATATTCTATTAGTCCAAAGTATATTCTATTCTATAGTCCAGAGTTTAGTCTAGTCTTTAGTCCAGACTATAGTCTATTCAGTAGCACAGACTATAATATATTCTAAAGTGTATTCTATTCAATAGTTCAGACTATAATCTGTTCTATAGTTCAGAGTATAGTCTAGTCTAAAGTCCAGAGTATAGTCTAGTCTATAGTCCAGACTATAGTTTATATTCTGTTCTATAGTTCTATAGTCTAGTCTTTAGTTCAGACTATAGTCTATTCTGTAGTACAGACAATAGTTCAGATTATAATCTATTCTATAGTCTAGAGTATAGTCTAGTCTATAGTCCAGACTATAGTCTATATTATGTTCTATAGTTCAGACTATAATCTATTCTATAGTCCGGACTATATTCTATTCAATAGTTCATTGTATAGTCTAGTCTGTAGTCTAGAGTATAGTCTATAGTCCAGACTATAGTATATTTTATAGTCCAGACTACAGACTATTCTATAGTCCATACTATAGTCAATTCTATAGTCCAAACTGTATTCTATTCTTCAGTATAGTCCGTTCTGTAGACTATAATTTACTCTATAGTTCATACTATAATCTATTTTTTAGTCCAGGCTATATTCTATTCTATTCAATAGTCCAGACTATAGTCTATTCTATAGTACAGACTATAATGTATTCTATAGTCCAAACTATTGTTTATTCTATAGTCCAGACTATAGTCTATTCTGTAGTCCAGACTATATTCTATAGTCCAGACTAGAGTCTAATTTATAGTCCAGACTAGGATCTATTCTATAGTCCAGACTATAGTCTATAATTTAGTCTAGACAATAGCCCATAGTATATTCGTTAGTCCATTGTATTGTAGAAACTATTGACTGTAATCCACATTATTGACATTTAGTTCGAATTATACTCATTGGTCCATCACATCTCCTCTTCTCATACTTACAAAATATTCTAAATGCTGTTCAGTCATCAATTTAATTTTGGCGGGCTTTATAATGGGTGTATTTCTCAAAAAGGCTGCCGGTGTTAAGGTATGTGAACGGAGGGCGGGTACAGCTGGAGCATAACGATAGAAATTAGCACCCAATGGACCTATACCACCTACACCATGTTGATAGCCAGCCAAAGGACCCAGGGGACCTAATGAACCCAAAGGTAAACCACCATGACCTGTATGTATTGAAGAGGCGGAGATGCCTTTAAGGCCATGAATAGAAGAGCCTAAAGGAGCAGTTAGAGTATGACCTCGTCCGTGGGTCGCTAAACCTAAAACGCCTTGATAGCCGGTTATGGCAGGAGAGGTGCCACCATGACCCAAAGAAATGGCACCATAGTAACCTGTGGAATATGGAGGAATGATATTGGTTTATATTTTTTGATAAATGATAAAAACCTACCACCCACTATACCCTGGTGACCACCACCTAAAGAGCCACCATGTAGATTCGTTAGACCTAGACCCAGACCATGTCCGGCTACATGTTGTGAGGAATAGGCAGCACCATGACCACTTGTTAAATGTAGAGCGGGAGCTGCCAAAGGTTTGGCCACTAAATGGCCGGCTGCCCCATGAGCACCAATACCGCTTGTAATATAATCAGAACTTAGAGCTGAATATTTACCACTGGAACCACCTACCACTAGAGGAGCCGCTATTGAGGCAGTTTTAGCTACAGCAATACCTTGCACAGGTTTCGAGACATATTGATGTGATATTGCTCCTCCATGACCGGTCGAACCATGTATTGCAGAACCGTGCAAAGAAGATACAGAAAGCTTAGCGGGTGCTGTTAGCTGTACAGGTTGTAAAGGTTGGGTAAGTAGTTGATGCGTACCAAGACCTCCTGAGGAGGAGATTAATTTGGTACCATAAGTTAATTTAGCGTGTGCGGGTCCGGAGACCAATGTTGTAGCCACCGCTGGTTTAGAGACATACTGATGTGACACTGCACCTTCACCTTGTGAAACTACTTTGCCTAAAACTGGTCCCGTAGTGTAACCAGATAGCTTGCCACTTAACTGTACAGGTTTGGCTAAATATTGCTGTGATACTGCGCCACTGGAGCCATAACGAGCAATACTGGAACTGGTAAAGAGAGGATTGACATGGGGTGTATGTAAAGAGCCGTAGGAGTATGAAGCGGGTCCGGTAGCATATTGAGCATAAGCATGAGCTGCATAACCGCCTAAGGCTGGTTTAGAAACATATTGATGTGATATTGCTCCGGAACTGTGGGAGCTAGAAGAAATTGTTGCTAGTTTGCCTATAGACGGGCCGCTGGAGTAATGTCTTAATGATGGAGCAGAGTAGGTGGCAACTTTAGCAATGGCCGGCTGGGCAGCATAATGGCTTAGAGCTGGGGTGCTATAGGTGGCCACTTTAGCTACTGTGGGAGCGGCTAAAACCGAAACATGTGGTGTTGCTTTTGAAACATATTGATGAGATACGGCTCCACCAGCACTGGTCTCATATTTACCAATAGTAGCAATGGGTTGATAAGCTGAAACCTTGGCTACAGAAGGTTGGCTAGCTATGTGCGCTACTGCTGGTGAGCTAAAGGAGGCTACTTTAGTAATGGCTGACCCAGGTTGGGAGACATATTGATGTGAAACAGCACCGCCACCACCCGAGGAAATATGAGTAGCCGAATGACCAGAATAAGTGGCTACTTTAGCTATTGCTGGACCAGCATAACCGGTTAACTGTAGCGCTGGTTTTGATACCAATTGGGGCTCAACATAAGTGGCAACTTTGGACACTGCCGGGGCCGCATATGCTGTTATATGTCCGGCTGGTTTGGAAACATATTGATGTGATAGAGCGCCACCTCCGGAAGAGGTTAACTTTAGAGAACTTTCCCCGCTATAGGAGGCTACTTTGGTTACAGCAGGGGCTGAAACATATTGGGTTAGAGTAGGTGTTGTTATGGTAGCTAGCTTAGCTATAGCGGGAGCACCATAGCCTGAAATGTGGGTGGCGGGTTTGGAAACGTATTGATGAGAAACGGCACCACCCGAAGAGGAAGTATAATGGGCAGAAGCAACTTTAACGGCAGCAGGTGCTGCTACTACAGCGGGAGCAGCAAAGGACACTACCTTAGCTGGAGCAGGAGCTGCATAAGCTATTGATTGAGGAGCTTGTTTGGAAACATATTGATGGGAAACGGCACCATGCGCACCACCACCAACACCACCCGAAACGTAGTGGCTTAAACTTTCGCCCCCGGAATATGAGGATACTTTAACTACTGCTGGTGTTTGATAGGTGGCAACTTTTGAAACGACTGGAGCGCTTAGGGTATTAGAAGGTTTGGCAATATCAGGAGCAGCTGAATAGGTGGCTACCTTGGTAACTGCGGGGCCGGCATAACCGGTTATATGTGTTGCAGGTTTTGAAACATACTGATGAGATACAGCGCCACCACCACTGTAATGGGCAGAACTTTCTCCCGAATAGCTGGCTAACTTAACTACGGCGGGAGCGGCCACTTTAGTTACAGCAGGAGCCGCATAGCCGGTAACATGTGTACCACCACTACTGGATCTAAAGTGTCCTAAACTTTCCTGGGTATAACCCAGCTTAACAGCTGGAGCTTCATAGGTATAACCTACATCTTTAGCAACGGACGGCACAGCAACTGCAGGTGCGGCATAGGTGGCAACTTTGGCAACAGCTGGTGCTGCATAGCCAGTAGTAATATGTGTGGCTGGTCTAGAAACATATTGATGCGATACGGCTCCTCCACCGCCACCACTGGAACTAAAATGCCCTGAACTACCTTCAGAATAGCTAGCAACCTTAACAACAGCTGGGGCAGCATAGGCGGAAACTTTGGCAACTGCAGGAGCAGCAACAACTGGAGCAGAATAGGTCGCTACCTTGGCAACAGCTGGCGCAGAATAACCTGTAATATGAGAAGCTGGTTTCGAAACATATTGATGTGATATTGCGCCACCACCGCCCTCCGAATGGCTGGCAACCTTAACAACAGCCGGAGCAGCATAGGTGGCAACTTTAGCGACGGCTGGTGTGGCAACTACAGGGGCAGCATATGTGGCAACCTTGGCAACAGCTGGCGCAGCATAGCCAGTAATGTGAGCTGTCGGTTTTGAAACATATTGATGTGATACCGCACCACCGCCTCCACTCGAACTGAAATGTGCTGAATTTCCGCCAGAATAGCTGGCAACCTTAACTACAGATGGGGCAGCATAGGTAGCTACTGCTGGAGCAGCAATAACAGGAGTAACTTTAGCTACGGTGGGTGTTGCATAACCGGTTATATGAGCAGTGGGTTTCGAAACATATTGATGGGAAACAGCGCCGCCCCCACCACTAGAACTGTAATGGGCTCCCCCTCCTCCTCCTGAATAACTAGCAACCACAGCCGGTGCGGCATATGTGGCAACTTTAGTTACAGCTGGGACCGCATAAGTGGCAACCTTGGCTACAGCTGGGGCAGCGTAACCCGAAATATGAGCAGTTGGTTTTGAAACATATTGATGTGATACCGCCCCACCTCCACCACCACTAGAACTGAAATGAGCTGAACTACCTTCCGAATAGCTGGCAACCTTTACAACAGCCGGAGCAGCCACAACTGGGGCGGCATAACTAGCAACCTTGGTTATAGCTGGAGCAGCATAACCGGTAATATGAGCTGTAGGCTTCGAAACATATTGATGCGATAGAGCACCACCCGCACTGGAACTTAAGTGGCCTGAACTGCTTTCGGAATAACTGGCAACCTTAGCCACAGCAGGGACTGCATACGAGGCCACTTTTGTCACAGCTGGTGCTGCATAGCCGGTAATATGACCCACTGGTTTGGAAACATATTGATGCGATACAGCACCACCACCACCTCCACTGGAACTAAAATGCGCTGAACTGCCTTCAGAATAACTGGCAACTTTAACTACGGCGGGAGCTGCATAGGTGGCTACCTTGGCCACTGCTGGTGCCGCATAGCCCGTAATATGACCCGATGGTTTCGAAACATATTGATGTGAAACACCACCACTTGAACTAAAATGGCTTGAAGTTTCACCCGAATATGTGGCAACTTTGGCAAGTGCAGGTGCTGCATAAGTTGTTACATGAGCAGCAGGTTTGGTGATATATTGATGAGAAAGCCCACCACCAGTAGAATAATGTAGCGAATCACCACCACTATAGGTGGCAACTTTAGCTACGGCGGGAGCAGAATAGGTTGCCACCTTAGCTACAGTGGGAGTAGCATAACCAGTGATATGTGATGCAGGCTTTGAGACATATTGATGAGAAATTGCTCCCCCCGAAGAGGTAATGTGAGCAGAACTAGGTGCCGCATAAGTTGCTACTTTGGCCACGGCAGGTGCTGCATAACCGGCAACCAAAGTAGGGGCAGAATAGGAGGACACCTTGGCCACACTAGGGGCCACATAAGCAGCTTGTGCTTTAGCTACTACAGGTGCTACATATTGTCCCAAATGAGCATTTCCCGTTGCATAGGTGGCTACTTTAACAGGCGCTGAGATATAGTGAGAGGCAACTGGTGCAGCATAGGTGGCCACTTTAGCGGGCGCTGAAACATATTGGGTGGTAATAACGGGAGCGGGTTTTGAAACATACTGATGTGAGAGGCCACCACTTAAAGCCTTAGCATAGCCTGTCGTCTGCAAACTAGGCAAATAACTTCTCGACAAACTGGGAGCATAAACTGCAGCAGGACTGGGTGTTAAAGCTTTAGCAAATAGGGGCTGCGCTGAAAACGAGGCCAAATTACTGTGAGTCGTTAGAGCGGATAGTTTTGTTAAAGTCGGCGCTCCATATGTAATCTTAGGCGCATAACTTATTGCACCCGCAAATGGATTATAAGCACTACTTGAAAATATTGATTCCAAATTTCCAGCTTTAGCATAATCACCCGTTGTATAGGTTTCGACTTTAGAGAAACCCGGTGTCTGTTTGGAAAACGTATAGCCAGGTGAAGTAAATGATTCAATTTTTGTTGTTATAGCTGGGGAACTAAAACCAAGTTTCGTTAAATCTCCTCCAAATTTGCTCAGATCTAATGAACTATCACCTGTGGTGGTATATGTAGCTGTTTTTGTAATACCAGGAGTCGATTTACTATAAGTATAGCCTGGACTTTGATAGGTTTCTACTTTGGTATTTACCGGTGGCAAATAGGCATTACTCGCTTTCTTGTTACTAATGGTGGGAGTAACCAAATTCTTAAATTCTATCCCAGATGGTACTACGGCGGCAAATTTTGAGGCTGGCGATCTATCGGCATAAGTAATGGAACCACCTTTAGCATAGGTCACAGCTGGTTCATAATTACTACTCTTTACCGGTGCCACATACTTTGTAACCTGCACTGGTCCGCCACCATGCGTATAACCGGATATACCAGCCGATGATTCATACGAAGATGAGGAGGAGCCTACCGATGCATATTGTAGTTTACCATTTTCCGTATAAGTTGATACAGAAGGTGATGTCTTCAGCGAAGTCTCTCCGGGTGTTACGGAAAATTTTACTTCAGGTGGTATATAGCCGTAGGCAGCATTCAAGGCGTGAATGCAATCTGATATTGATTTCGTTGTTCTTTCTGCCAATACTGTACCGCTAAGGCACAGAAATGCCAAAAATAACTGAAAATTAGAGGATAGAGTTAGAGGATTCAAGGTCATATAAAAGATTACATATGTTGTGCAGTGACATTACACTGCTTTTATTAACAACACCTGTACGTATACGTGTTATTGATTTATTGATATTAGAAATATACACCCAATTTTTTTTTGCTTTTGTAATTTTGAAGAACGTTTTTCGGACAACATATGTATAAATTTTCATTTTTGACAAAAACACCGTTGTCTTAAAGAGTGAATAAAAATTCCTAACTCCATGCAAGATATGATCCTGAGAAAATTATCTTTTTTTTTGTAAAATGACACCATTTTCTCAAATTTTTCAGGGTCCAAAAAAATGTGCATGTCTATATTCTACTGCATAGCATTCACTATATTTTCGTCTATAGTCTATTTATAGAATCATTTGTAGTTTAGTATAAAGAGCAGTCTGTAGACTATAGACTAGCTTACTGCATAGTTCAGACTTTAAACTAGTCTATATTCTAGTTTGTTGTAGTCTATAGTCAAGCCTATTGTCTAGCAATAGTCAAGCCTAGTCTAGTCTATAGTCTAGTCTATAGTCTAGTCTAGTCTATAGTCTAGTCTATAGTCTATAGTCTAGTCTATAGTCTAGTCTATAGTCTAGTCTATAGTCTATAGTCTAGTCTATAGTCTAGTCTATAGTCTAGTCTATAGTCTAGTCTATAGTCTAGTCTATAGTCTAGTCTATAGTCTAGACTATGGTCTAGTCTATAGTCTAGCCTATAGTCTAGTCTATAGTCTAATCTATAGTCTAGTCTATAGTCTAGTCTATAGTCTAGTCTATAGTCTAGTCTATATTCTAGTCTATAGTCTAGTCTATAGCCTAGTCCATGGTCTTGTCTATAGTCTAGTCTATAGTCTTGTCTATAGTCTATTCTATTGCCTAGTCTATAGTCTTGTCTATAGTTTATTCTATTGTCTAGTCTATAGTCTAGTCTATAGTCTAGTCTATAGTCTAGTTTATAGTCTATAGTCTACTCTATAGTCCAGTCTATAGTCAAGTCTATAGTCTAGTCTATATATATATTAGTCTATAGTCTAGTTTATAGTCTAGTATATATTTTAGTCAATAATCTAGTCTTTAGTCCAGTCTATAGTCTAGTCTATAGTAAAGTCTATAGTCTAGTCTACATTTTAGTCTATAGTCTAGTTTATAGCCTAGTCTATAGTCTACTGTATAGTCTATTCTATAGGTTAGTCTATAGTCTAGACTATGGTCTAGTCTATAGTCTTGTCTATAGTCTAGTCAAGACTATAGACTAGAGTCTAGTCCATAGTCTAGTCTATGTTCTTGTCTTTAGTACACAGTCTATAGTTTGCCTTTAGCTCATTCTATAGTCTAGCCTTCAATCAAATCTATAATCTAGAGAATAGACTGTATTGTATTCTCTTCTATCGATTTTTGTCAAGTCCTTGATCAAGTCTGTAGTTTTGTCCTTTTTTCCAAATCTCTTGCCTCTTTATACTACGACTTTATACAAAAGAACAAATAAATTGTTTTTTTCTATTCTAAGGATCCGCTACTGTAGTTTAAAAACTAATGATTATTACACTCTAAACGATTTAAGATCATAAAGTATTAGAAATAACGATAAAGTACAATTTTGAAAAATAATTTCAACAAATACTTAAAACACACACACACATACGAAACTTGTGGTTGTAATTTTTGCATACGGTACAAATACAAGTGACATGAATGTGTTGTTTACTGTTATGCATCATTTTTTGTTTCTATTTGTTGCATGCCACACATTCAGGCTTAGCTAGCAGCATACATATGTATACTTTTGCTGGCAGGCAGGGAGCCTAAACGGGTAATCTGTCTAAATGTTTGTGTCTTATTGGACTCTGACTAGATCAGCAGCTAAAGCTAGAGTAGTGACTGCATATAGTGGTCAAATCCATTTGACCATTACACTAAACACTATACCAATACTACTAGTATATATATTAATCTTTAAATATTCCACAAAGAACTTACGTAATAAAAGATGTAGTTTTCTTGTTGGTGTTTGGTGCCTCTTGTTGTTGCCACAATTTTTGTTTCTAATTTCGTTATTTTCTATTTTGAATTGGTTGCACACGCATGCGCGCATGTGACAACTGGGCCTAAAACTAAAACAAATTCATAACGCTTAGAGTACGCAAAATCAAAATTGACTAAACTTATTACGAGAGCTGGATTATATCATGAAAAAACAGACTCTAGTGGAAATATGTAGATAGATGGAGTTTATAGCTGAAACTAGTCTTTAGAAGTGGGTTAAAATTAGTTTTAGGTATGGACTTACTAACTATAAGTTTCAATACATATTTTACTTCAAATTCGTTTGATTTTTTCTTGGTTTATTTAGCTTAACTTTTTCAAATTTAAATAATTTATTTTTTATTTGTCTTTAGATATTCGTGTGTATGCATGTGTGTTATGTATCTGCATGGAAAAAATAAATAAATTAATAAAAATTTAATCAAATTGCGAAAAATAAAAATACAAACACTTGGCTGGCAGGACATACAACTATTGCACCACAACACACTTCTGACCATGCCATATTGATTTGTAATCTTGCTGTTAAACTTATACAAGGAATTTGCAAAGTCCTCAGATCATTTATAAATCCAACTTTATTTTCTAAAACTATAACTTATCACTCTTAAGATTAACTAAACCTAATAAGGTATACTTCACTAACAAACTCTTTTTTTTACTTTTCTCTAATTCTGTTGCAACTCTTCTCCAAATCTGCTAAATAAGATCTCGTGCAAAGTTAACTCAACTCAGCCATTACTCAGTTTTAAGCTAACTCATTTAGAACAACATTTCTTCAACTCTAACTTAACTCTAACAAAACTGAAATCAATTTTTACTCTAATCTATCTCCCTTTATTCCATCAAGCCTTACTCAACTCTTTGTCAACTCTAACTCAACTCTAACTCAACTCTAACTCAACTCTAACTCAACTCTAACTCAATTATAACTCAACTATAACTCAACTATAACTCAACTCTAACTCAACTCTAAGTTAACTCTAACTCAACTCTAACTCAACTCTAACTCAACTCTAACTCAACTCTAACTCAACTCTAACTCAACTCTAACTCAACTCTAACCCAACTCTAACTCAACTCTAACTCAACTCTAACTCAACTCTAACTCAACTCTAACTCAACTCTAACTCAACTCTAACTCAACTCTAACTCAACTCTAACTCAACTCTAACTCAACTCTAACTCAACTCTAACTCAACTCTAATTCAACTCTAACTCAACTCTAACACAACTCTTACTGAACTCTACCTCAACTCTAACCCAACTCCAACCGAACTTGAACAGAACTATAACAGAGCTAGAACAGAACTAGAACAGAACTAGAACAGAACTAGAACAGAACTAGAACAGAACTAGAACAGAGCTAGAACAGAACTAGAACAGAACTAGAACAGAACTAGAACAGAACTAGAACAGAACTAGAACAGAACTAGAACAGAACTAGAACAGAACTACAACAGAACTACAACAGAACTACAACAGAACTAGAACAGAACTAGAACAGAACTAGAACAGAACTAGAACAGAACTAGAACAGAACTAGAACAGAACTAGAACAGAACTAGAACAGAACTAGAACAGAACTAGAACAGAACTAGAACAGAACTAGAACAGAACTAGAACAGAACTAGAACAGAACTAGAACAGAACTAGAACAGAACTAGAACAGAACTAGAACAGAACTAGAACAGAACTAGAACAGAACTAGAACAGAACTAGAACAGAACTAAAACAGAACTAAAACAGAACTAAAACAGAACTAGAACAGAACTAGAACAGAACTAGAACAGTACTAGAACAGAACTAGAACAGAACTAGAACAGAACTAGAATAGAACTAGAATAGAACTAGAATAGAACTAGAATAGAACTAGAATAGAACTAGAATAGAACTAGAACAGAACTAGAACAGAACTAGAACAGAACTAGAACAGAACTAGAACAGAACTAGAACAGAACTAGAACAGAACTAGAACAGAACTAGAACAGAACTAGAACAGAACTAGAACAGAACTAGAACAGAACTAGTACAGAACTAGAACAAAACTAGAACAGAACTGAAACAGAAATAGAACTAGAACAGAAATTTCCTATAAATACAGAATAAGTATTCCCTTAAAAAATTAACACAAAATAAAATATCTCTTTTATTTGCTATATGTACGTAAATACACGAATGGCGTTGTTAGTAGTAAATGAAATTGCGTGTTTCGTCGTTACGAAAAGTTTACTTAAGCATTCTTTCAAGAAAAGCAACAACAATGCAAGCATAACCTGGGTACATGCAAAAATGAGAATGACATAGTAAGCATCGGTTAAAGTTAACAATATGTAGTAGAATAGTTTCAAGAGGTATGATATCTATGCAGTATTTAAAAGTGTTTAGATAACCGACATTTGACTTATTATATATCATTGGATAGGTAATGAAGTCTAGTTTGTGAAAATGTTACTGTTTTTTAAATAATTTATAATTTGGCATTAAAAAAAAGAGTTTTAAAGCAGATTTAAATTTCTCATCATTACACTTTATGTTTATCAAAGAATTGTAGAGTGTAAAACTAGAAGAAAAAACTATGGTAGAACTAGATCATAACCAGGATAGAACTTAAACTTAACTAAAACAGAACTAGAGTTAAACTAGAACAAAACTAAAACAGAACTAGAACATAACTAGAAAAGAACTAGAACTAGAACCGAACTAGATCTAGAACAGAACTAGAACTGAATTGAACAAAACTAAAGCAGAACTAGACCAGAACTAGAGCAACACTAGAACAGAAGTAGAATAGAACTAGAACAGAACTAGAACAGAATTAGAACAGTACTAGAACAGAACTAGAACAGTACTAGAACAGAACTAGTACAGAACTAGAACATAACTAGAACATAACTAGAACATAACTAGAACAGAACTAGAACAGAGCTAGAACATATCTAGAACAAAACTAGAACAGAACTAGAACAGATCTAGAAGAAACTAAAACTGAGGTGAGTTAACATACAATGACTAGAACTGAATTATGCAGAACTAGTACTGAACTATAAAACCATTTTTATTTAAAAATATATCGCTTTCCAATAGCATTGGCTATCTGAAATGTCCTCTTGCAATTTATGTAAAACACTTTAATATCTGCTAGATTCAGCAGTATTTCTATTGTCTTTAGGGAAACAATGGCTTTAAACAAAACATTAACATTTATTAAGTCATTATTAGCACTTTAGCGAAACATTAAAAAATTGTTAAGATGCAATTTTTCGAAATATTTTATTGCAAATAAGGTTTAGTTTTTTATAAAAGGCCATTTAAAAGAGAATTGCCGACAACGCATTAACAACGCCTTTTTAGTTTGAAATACAAAAAAAATATAGGGTATTGTCTAAAATTTTGTCAAGGCTTTTGGCTTTTTAATGGAGTGTAATAGAAATAAATGCGAAAAACCTTTGCCAATATGATATAAGCATATTGAAAAATTTTTGTAATATTCATTTACTTTTATTTCTTTTTTTTTCAAATATTATTTTTTTTTTATCAAATCATGCAATACAGTTTTTTTTTTGCTGTATAAATTTGCATCAATATTCGATTGTAAAATCAAGAAAAACATTCACATAATACCAGTATCTAAAAGTACCAGTCCATGTATCTGTATCAAAGGCATAAAGTAGACCTACTACTATCAATAACTTGTATTTGTATAAGATCCCAAATAACATGTTCGTAAACTGAAAAATTAATACAACAAAAAAAAGAAGAAAAAAAAAACAAATGTAATAATAAAATTGAATTCAAATTGAATTGAATATTTGGGTTTAATTTTTTTTCTTAAATTTTTACTAAAACTACACGCAACTAAACGCAGTATTTCTCATTTTTGTTTTACCAGGTGATATAAATCTAAATCAAATTGTTGTTATTTTCTGCTTGTTTTAGATTATTTTATGTAAGAAAATATTAAAAACTAAAGCAAATCAAATTTAAGTATTTTTTTCTTTAATTTTTTGGTTATTAAAAAAAACTTAAAAAAAAATTATAAATATGCGTATATCGTTATTACATATTAAAAATAAAGTAAAAAACAGTTTTTCATTGAAATAATTGTGAAAATTTCAAAGCAGTTTATTTACTTCAAAATGGTTTTAAATTTGTTGTTGTCTGTAAAATAAGAAAAATTTAAAATTTTTTCATAAAATTTTACACTCGAAAATTTAAAACGGTATTGAAGTAACTCTACTCTATCTCAAGTCTAACTCTAGCTTAAATCTACTCTAACTGTACTCTTACTCACTCTTACTCTACTTTAACTGTACTCTAACTCTACTTTAACTCTACACTAACTATACTCTAAGTATACTCTAACTCTACTCTAATTCTACTGTAACTCGACTCCAACTCTACTCTAACTCTACTCTAACTCTACCCTAACTCTAACAGAACTAGAACAGAACTAGAACAGAACTAGAACAGAACTAGAACAGAACTAGAACACAACTAGAACAGAACTAGAACAGAACTAGAACAGAACTAGAACAGAACTAGAACAGAACTAGAACAGAACTAGAACAGAACTAGAACAGAACTAGAACAGAACTAGAACAGAACTAGAACAGAACTAGAATGGAAATCGAACAGGACTTGAAAAAGTTTTTGAAAACTTATTTACTGAGAATACCCATTGTGCAACACAAGTCAGCAGCATCCCATACTACCAAGCCAAACAAACAACGTGAGCTACAAGATCGTGTGTTGTCTGTTGATCACAGGCAATCACGAATACTTATGCGTAACAGCTAAGTGAAAAAAAAAACAAAAACAATTTAGTTTTAGTTGGTAATATGTTTCTGCTTTTTTGTTACTATTTTTTTGGGAGCATTATACAGTTTAGTTTAAAGTGCCCCACCTTCGTTGCGTTGTCGTCATCGTCATCAGTCGCCAAAAAAAAATTAAGAAAAACAAAAACATTGCAGTACGTCGCCGTTAATGCAGTTTATATGCACAATTTTGTGACTTAAAGTTGATTTAGTTATGTGCGTTTTTCGAAAAACAGCAGAGATCACTTTTGTTTTTTATTGTTGTTTTTTTTCGTACGATTTTTCAATAAAACTATTTTTCTGCTGTTTCTTGTCTTTGAATTGTTTAGTTGGCGGTATGTAAATTTTTGTTTGTTTTATCCAGTTAAGAACACTGAAGAAAATTTTATATTTAGGCAGATTATATAATGGCATTGCTTTTCGACTTAGAATCTAATTTACAAACTATTTCCTATATAAAATGTTAATTTTCTCCTTATAACTTAATTTTTCCTCATATTTAGTCTCCTTAAACTTAAAAGAAATTTACAAATGCCAAATTAACTCCAGTGTCGTGGTGTCCTTGCTATATTTTGGAATTCGAATTGGCCATACGGTAGCAAAATTAGTGCAATATTTTTAGGAAATTTTCTCGTTGTACTTCATATGTTAAGGCTGTAGGCTGTTTTGAGTGCAAGTTCTAAACTGCAGTTACCTTAACTATGCGTGTTAGTTGTTACCAATTTTAAGTTTTTCAAAAATACTTTAATATTCCATTTGAGTTGTTTTTTCTGTTATTTTTTATATATTTTTATATGCATGTGTAAGTAAGGTGCTAATATAGCGTTCGTTTAGATATGTTTACACTCAAAGAATTAGGTTCGTTATAACGAAAAATATAGCAGAGTATACCTAAGTTATGCCGTTTCTTATCAGTTCTAATGCAGTTCTGTTCTAGTTCTGTTCTAGTTCTGTTCTAGTTCTGTTCTAGTTCTGTTCTAGTTCTGTTCTAGTTCTGTTCTAGTTCTGTTCTAGTTCTGTTCTAGTTCTGTTCTAGTTCTGTTCTAGTTATGTTCTAGTTCTGTTCTAGTTCTGTTCTAGTTCTATTCTAGTTCTGTTCTAGTTCTGTTCTAGTTCTGTTTTAGTTCTATTTCTAGTCATGTTCTTGTCCTAATATGGAGTCAGTGGTATGTTAATTAATTGTGTCCTCTTAATTCAATTCCCTCGCATAGTGCTATTATTTTATGTTGTTAGTATTAGTGTATAAAATATGCTTATGTGCAGCATAATATGCTGTTGTTAGTATTGAATATTAGACACCTTTTTTAGGCCTAAAAATTTTTACTTACTAACAATTTGCAATGAAAGGCTTTATAATTCTATATGATTTTTCAACTAGTTTATTTTTTGTTGTTGTTGTTTTTATATTGAACACTTTTAATCTCTATTTTTTGTTTTTCAAACATGCTCTGATTTGAAAAAAAAATATTGTATATTTTAGCAAAACATTTGTATTGAAGAGAATATTAAGAGGAGATTTTGAAAAAAAAAAATAACGAAACATACAAATATTGTCGTCAACTTTTCTAATATTTTCAAATGCTAGCGCATTCATATTTATTTGAATTTGTAATTGAGTTAGTGTTGTAAACAGTGGCAGCATAAAACTACAAACGTTTGCTGCAGCAGCAGCAAATGCAGCTGCAGTTTAAAGCTGGAACTAAAACTGAAAAATCTGCTCTTTTTTTTTTGTTTGATTGAAGCTGCAAAAATTTTAATGCGTGTTCGCACACAAAACTTTAGATCAGTTTGTCAAAAGTGAACATTACATATAGTACGCGCTACAAGTCCGTTTGACCGTATATAAACGTTTATAGGGCCTTGCTGGCCATCAGTATCTCGCGGTGCTCTACATCACCGGAGCTCTAGAAAAATTCGTTTTTTTTCTCAGAAAAAATATTGTTTTATGCTAAAGAATAAGATCTAAGCGTAACGGTTGGAAACGCCACAAGATTAAGGATATAGCAGATTTATTTCTTCAGCAGACACATTTTTGGATTATTAATTTAAGGACTTTTGTTGAAGACGTGTTTGTGTGTGTTATGAAGTGATTGTTTTGATTTGCTTTAAAATCAAAAAAAAATAATTTTTTTTTAAAACAAAAACTATAGAAATTGTTAATAAAAATTTTCTGATATGAAGGTGAGTCCTAGCAAAAACAAAAAAATAAAAGGACTAAATATCCAAAATGCTAAAAAAATTCAAAACAAAATTTAAAAAAAAAATAATAAAATGCAAATGTGTTCGAAAGATTAACAGGATAATGAAACTCTAAATGAAAACTATTAAAATAGTATTTAAATCAATGAATGTATTAATTTAATATTAAAAATATTAATAATTTTAAATAACAAATAATCTTACAACAAATGAAAAGGACTCAATTCAAAACTTGTTAAGTCATAAAATTAAAAATATTTAAGAAAATACAATAAAGTTTAAAAAGGTTTCAAAATTTAATTTTTAAAATCCCTTCTGTTCATGATATTCATCGAAAGTTTTGAATCTTAAATAAAATAATAAATTAGTAGGTATTTAATATTTAATAAACATTTAGGTCACACATTGAATTACGACATAGTACGATACAACCCTACAACAACGATAGTGAATTGAACTACGAAAAACATAATAGATATTTAAATAAATTATAATGATAATAATGATATTCGAAAATCGAATACTTAAAACCAAAGTTTTAAATGTAAATGTTATGACATAAATTCCTCAAAGATATGCGAAGCATTAGTTAACTAAAATTAGTACAAACTCGAATGCTTCTCTAATGAAGTTAGTCTTTATAATCTAAAGGCAATGTAATTTGTATTATCCAGAAACAAAACTATTCTAGACTATAGGATATAGACTTAAGTATCGACAATATAGACTAGACTATAGACTATATTATAGACTAAAATAAAGACTTTATTAGATTATAGGCTAGACTATAAACTACAGACTAGACTATATAACAAACTATAGACTAGACTATAGACTAGATTATAAAATAGATTATAGACTATACTATAGACTAGATTACAGGCCACAGATTAGACTATAACCTATTTAATATAGACTAAACTATAAACAAAACCATATTCTAGACTATAGACTACACTATAGATTACACTACTTATATACTATAATTTAGACTGGACTATAGACTAAGCTATAGACTAGACTTTTGACTAGACTATAGAATATAAACTAAACTATAGATAGACTATAGAATAGACCACAGATTATACTATAGACTAGACCTTAGATTATATACTATAAACTACAGACTAGACTATAAATTACACTATATACTAAACTATAGACTAGATTTCAGACCATAGATTAGACTACAGACTATTTAATATAGACTAAACTATAGACAAAACTATATTCTAGACTATAGACTAGACTTTAGACTAAACTATATACTAGAATATATACTAGAATATAGACTATACTATAGACTAGACTTTAGACTAGAGTATAGACTAGACTATAGACTAGACTATCAACTAGACTATAGACTAGAGTATAGACTAGACTATAGACTAGACTATCGACTAGTCTATAGACTAGACTATAGACTAGACTATAGACTAGACTATAGACTAGACTATAGACTAGACTATAGACTAGACTATAGACTAGACTATAGACTAGACT
>NC_060953.1:10203426-10205079 GCF_022045245.1 Lucilia cuprina | reverse complement strand
AGTTCTGTTCTAGTTCTGTTCTAGTTCTGTTCTAGTTCTGTTTTAGTTCTGTTCTAGTTCTGTTCTAGTTCTGTTCTAGTTCTGTTTTAGTTCTGTTCTAGTTCTGTTTTAGTTCTCTTTTAGATCTCTTCTGTTTTAGTTCTATTCTTGTTCTATTCTAGTTCTTTTGTAGTTCTGTTCTAGTTTTGTTCAAGTTCTAATCTAGTCCTGTTCTGTTTGAAAGAATTTTAAAGCTTTTTGCTTTAAAATGACTCTGAAAATCTTACAAACCTTCTACTGAGAAATAAACTCAATTAACAAATTCACTTCAGAAACTGTCATTCTTAGAAGTTGTGTTCATTTCACAGCTGCCAAAATCGAATAACCATAAATCACTGATGAGAATAAAATGTAGGGTACGCAAATGCAAACTAAATAAAAAAAATATCATTTGTATGTAAATTTGTTTTTAATTAGTATTGAGTCAGCATCTGTAGCAATATGATCAAGAGTCTGAGCTGCTGTGGCAGTAGCTTAGTTTTTTTATGAATTCTAAAAAAATAGTTGATCTTGTTTTGATAAACTTACAACTTTTTTGTTTTTGCATTTAGTCAAAGGTGTTTTTGGTTACTAGTTTGTTTATGAGAAAAAATAAAACATATTTTAACGATAAAGTAATTAGATTAGTTTTTTAGAATTTTATAAAAAAACAAATAAATATTCAGCAGAATGCTTTATACTAAAGGTAACCAAGTTTTTTTTGTTTGCTCTAGCACCTTTAATAAGAACTAAGAGTTTTTTGATTAGAATTTTAAAATTCTTAAATTTAGTTTTAATTTAATTTATTTAACATTCAAAATGTTCTAGTTTAAGTTGTTGGTTCTTTCATTAATTTCATTGATTCATTCAATCATTTTGTTGTTCAATTTCTATTCAACATGTGTGGGGTGTTCTTTTACATGTTATACAATTAATTAATTAAATATGCATTTATGTTTTTTATATTTATTTTCGAATTCTTCGTGATGTATGGTTTTTTCATTAGTTTTGTCAGATTTGTTGGCTCAAGTGTCATATTTTCCCAGAGTTTATGATTATGTGGTGTGGCACTAAAGACCTTCCTTTGCACTTTTGCTGGTGCTTGTCACTTTGAAAAATACAAGGTTAAGTTTCAGGTGACTTTGCTGTCACAAGTACTAACAGCATCTTTTTTCTAAACTTTTGCTTTGGCTTTTTGTAGACCTTGTTCCTCTCGCAGCTTGAATGGCAACCATGGCTTTGATATGCCGCATTAAATTATTTAATTTATTATTTTTTTTTCTTATTTTTTTTTTTTTTATAAAAAAGTGTCCATTAAATTAAACCTTGATCACGTACGCGGATTTTTAGGTGTTAAAAAAAATTAAATTTTCAATGATATTTATATAATTTTTTAATCAGAACTTATTAGGTAAAGTGAGTTATTTTCTTATATTCTAAACATTTTCTCTTCTAAGTCTAGTTTTGTTTTAAATCTAGTTCAAGTACTTTTTTAATTTGTTCTATTCTAGTTCTGTTCTAGTTCTTTTCTAGTTCTGTTCTAGTTCTGTTCTAGTTCTGTTCTAGTTCTGTTCTAGTTCTGTTCTAGTTCTGTTCTAGTTCTGATCTAGTTCTGTTCTAGTTCTGTTCTAGTTC
>NC_060953.1:10200641-10203326 GCF_022045245.1 Lucilia cuprina | reverse complement strand
TAAAACAGAACTAGAACAGAACTAGAACAGAACTAGAACAGAACTAGAACAGAACTAGAACAGAACTAGAACAGAACTAGATCAGAACTAGAACAGAACTAGAACAGATCAGAACAGAACTAGAACAGAACAGAACTAGAATAAAACAGAACAGAACAGAACAGAACAGAACTAGAACAGAACAGAACTAGAACAGAGCTAGAACAGAGCTAGAACAGAACTAGAACAAGAACAGAACTAGAACAGAACAGAACTAGAACAGAACTAGAGCAGAACTAGAACAGAACTAGAACAGAACTAGAACAGAACTAGAACAGAACTAGAACAGAACTAGAACAGAACTAGAACAGAACTAGAACAGAACTAGAACAGAACTAGAACAGAACTAGAAGAGAACTAGAACAGAACTTGAACAGAACTAGAACAAAACTAGAACAGAACTAGAACAGAACTAAAACAGAACTGAAACAGTACTAAAACAGTACTAAAACAGTACTAAAACAGAACTAAAACAGAACTAAAACAGAACTCGAACAGAACTAAAACACAACTAAAACACAACTAGAACAGAACTACAACAGAACTAGAACAGAACTAGAACACAACTAGAACACAACTAGAACACAACTAGAACACAACTAGAACACAAATAGAACACAACAAAAACACAACTAGAACACAACTAGAAGACAACTAGAACAAAACTAGAACACAACTAGAACAGAACTAGAAAGAAACTAGAACGGAACTAGAACAGAGCTAGAACAAAACTAGAACAAAACTAAAGCCGAACTAGAACTAAGTTATAGTGACTATGATAACTTTTGTCTCACTATTACAGCGAGAACAAGCACTTTTTTCTGAAAGTGTAAACAGTCCCCTAAATCTCCTACACCAGATTTCTGCAAAACGTCATAAGCTGCAAACTCACACCAACATCTCTAGTAATTGAAGTGTAAATTATTCAAATTGACAAAATTTATAGCAAAAAAGTCCAAACATTAAATCCTGCAATGAAGCAGAAAAAATGTTAAACAGTGTGAACAGGTTGTAAAAATTATATGAACACAAGACTTACACAACACAATAAACATCAACAGCAACATCAACAAATTCTCCAAACAATTGACTCACTGAATGAATGACTGACTGACTGACTGATTTATACAAGTTTTATTAATTTATATGCATTGTTTGTTTTTTCACGTTTTCTGTTTATTTTTCTGAATTTGTTTTTTTTTTTTTCTATTTAAGGAACACCCAGAATATGCATTCAGTTATGGTGTCAAAGATCTACATACCGGTGATGTCAAGTCACAGTGGGAATCTCGTGAGGGTGATGGTGTAAAGGGTCATTATAGTGTTTTAGAGCCAGATGGTTCTATACGTACTGTTACTTATACAGCAGATGCCAAATCGGGTTTTAATGCTGTGGTAAAGACAGTGGGTGCTAATTCGCATCCTGTTACCGAATCGCCACATGGAGCAGAGAGTAAAAGTGATGATACCTCACAATCGAAAATCAATCATTATAGTAAAGATCAAGAACATATAGTTTTAAGTTCGGATATTAAACCTATTAAGAAACCCATAGAAGATTTAACTCATTCACATCCTAAAATACCCAGTTTAATAGAATTTAAACCTCATGCTCGCATACGTCAGGTACCCATGGAATTGGAACCGGGCATGAGAGATCGTTTAAAGGAGGCCCGTGATGAGTATTATCAAAAACAAAAACAAGTTGCCCTCAAAGATTTCAAACCCTCAAATGGTGTATTTTCCTCCTACGAAAATGAGGATAATGAATGGAAAGCTGTGGTTAATGACAATAATGATTATAATTCGCATCAAAATTATGGCCTAAGTCCCGGTTATCAAATAGATGATTATCAAGTACCAACAGGTCAATCACAGTATTATGAAAATAAAAATCAACACAAACACAGCCATAAAAATAGCAATTCAAAAACAAATCTCCATACGGACTTTATTGCCTCCAAACCTTTACACTCTCAACGTCATACCTCACCTGGTGGTTCACATCCAGATCCCATTAGCAACTCAATACCCTTTCACAATAAGAAAACTGTTTTACCCACTACACCCGGTCTTAAACATTATGCTTCGCTGCCGCATAAATATCTTAACAATAAACCACGTCACGACTATTCCACTTACTTTCAACGCAGTAAATCTAAGAAGCCTCGTAAATATGAATCGACTAAAGTTGAAGATATTATATTCCCCGAGGAAGAAGTACAATCTGCTGCATCGGCCAGTCTAATACAATCGATGGTTAAGCGCGATAAGAAATATATGGCACCCATGTATGCTCGTCATCATTATGGCAATTCTGCAAAAGTTTATCGTTCATATCGTAGACTCTGAACGAAATACAAAATACAATTAAGCAGATTTCTATTTTCTACTTATTTTAATAATTTATTTTTTTTAAATATAAGAAATTAATTTTAAGAGATTTTTCTAATTTTAGGAATTTTTGTTTGAATTTGATTTTTTAATAAATATTAAAAAGTATAAAAAAATTAATGCATTTTATAAATTCAAGAATTGAGAACTAGAACAGAACTAGAACAGAACTAAAACAGAACTAGAACAGAACTAGAACAGAACTAGAACAGAACTAGAACAGAACTAGAACAGAACTACAACAGAACTAGA
>NC_060953.1:10198712-10200541 GCF_022045245.1 Lucilia cuprina | reverse complement strand
ACTAGAACAGAACTAGAACAGAACGAGAACAGAACTAGAACAGAACTAGAACAGAACTAGAACAGAACTAGAACAGAACTAGAACAGAACTAGAATAGAACTAGAACACAAATAGAAGAGAACTAGAACAGAACTAGAACACAACTGAAACTGAACTAGAGCTCTAATGTTTATATTTTCAATAAATTTCAAATTATTTAAAAAAGATCTAAAGTTTAACATTAGGCGACTTAATCTTTTGCAAGAATTCTGCGACACTCAATGATAAAGTCATTGAAGTTTTAAAAAGATTTATCACTTTATTGAAAATTGCATGCCTGCCAATCACTTGACTCGATTTAAACATTCATTTAACATTTTTTACTAGATCAAATTTACAAAGAAACAACATTGTTAGAATTTGGGCAAAAAAAAAAGTTCATAAAAAACGTTACGTAATTTTTGAATTGAAACAATTTGAAACAAATGAAAATGTTGACATATTTTCAAAGACATGTTTGCAGTTATTTGTGAAAATAAATTTGTATATGATAGGCTTTTGTTGTTGTTGGTGTTATTAAAGGGGAAACGCCTCTCAATTAAGTTGGTTGACATGTTAAAGTGAACAAACACTTGACTTTTGTAGTTTTTGTTAATTTTTTTTATTTTTTTTTGATATTCATAATTTTAAGAACGAACAATAAAACGAAATGTTTGAAAGACTTAAAATAAGGCGTGCATGACAAAAGACAAGTTTTCATACAGCAAAAGAGACAAAACAAAAAAATGTAACTGAAAATGAAATTTTGAAATAAAAATGATTAAGTGCCTGGTAAAACTGTTGGCTGCAACATGTGGGCTTTAATTACAAACGGATGGATGAGAGTGACTTAACACAGGCAAACAAAACGAAAAAACCTGCAAAAAAAAGGTGAGGAATATTAATTATAAAACTTAGATTTTTTGATATAATTCAAAGAAAAAAATAATAAATAAACTTTCAAAAAAATAAGTACAAAATACTTAAGCTAATCAATTCAAATTTAAGACTTTTTGGGGTTAAATGTAATTAAAAACATGAATTGTTAACTAAATATAAATTCGCAAAAAAACCCCGATAATATTATAAATATAACAAATCTTTTTTTTAAGATTTTTATAACATTTAGTTATTTGTTGTTGTTTTTTCGTTAATATTTGTGTTTGAAAATTTAGAGTGGTGGCTGTTTAAAGCATATTTGTCATACGCCTGAATTACGTTCAGCAATTTGAAGGAGAACGACATGCGTGTAGAGTATTTTCTAGCTACACACTGAATGTGACACTTTTTCTAGTTTTTGTTGCTGCTACACGTTCCTTGTAGTTAGTTTTTGTTGTTAGTTATACGGGTATTTAATACATTAGATAATGCGCCTATATGACTACTTTTAAATCTAGATAAATTATGTATGAACTAAACAATATTACCGCCATCATATTGTATTCGAAACCAATAATTCATTGTCTCTACTTCTGTGGCTGACTTGCAACCCGAAAAGAATTAAATAAATTATTAAGAAAAAATTGCATAATAATAATAAAGATCATTTGGCTGGTGGTCTTAAATGTTATAAATGTATAATATAAGCCCTGGCGTCGTTTTTCTAACAGTGTGTCGGCGGACAGGTCATCTATTACAACTGATAGCATCACAATATATGCTACAGTCATAATAATAGTATAAACTGTAGTGTACTCTAGACTAGCCTAGTCTATAGTCTAGTCTATAGTCTAGTCTATAGTCTAGTCTATAGTCTAGTCTATAGTCTAGTCTATAGTCTAGTCTATAGTCTAGTCAATAGTCTAGTCTA
>NC_060953.1:10195070-10198612 GCF_022045245.1 Lucilia cuprina | reverse complement strand
TAGTTCTGTTCTAGTTCTGTTCAAGTTCTGTTCTAGTTCTGTTCTAGTTCTGTTCTAGTTCTGTTCTAGTTCTGTTCTAGTTCTGTTCTAGTTCTGTTTTAGTTCTGTCCTAGTTTTGTTCTATTTCAGTTCTAGTTTACTTCTAATTCAGTTCATGTCCTGGTTATAATCTAGTTCTGCCAAATTTTTTTCTAGTTCTACACTCTACAACTCTTGGATAAACAGAAAGCGTTATTAGAAAAATTTAAATCTGCTATAAAACTCCTTTTTTGATCCCAAATAATAAATTATTTTAAAATCATTCACATTTTCACAAACTAGACTTCATTACCTATCCAATGATATATATTAAGTGATATGTTGTTTATTTAAAAACTTTAAAATACTGCATAGAAATCATACCCTTTGAAACTATTCCACTACATGTTGTTTACTATAAACAATGCTTACTATGCACTTCTCATTTTTGCATGTACCAAAGTTATGCTTTTGTTGTTGTTGCTTTTCTTAAAAAAGGGCTTAAGTAAACTTTTCGTGACGACAAAATACGCAATTTCTATTTTCTCTAATCAATGGCATTTGCGTATTTGCCGTCGCTATAGCAGATAAAAGTGATATTTTAATTCGTGTTTGTATTGGAATATTTTGTATTTATAGGAACAATTGAAATTTGTATTAAAAAAAATATTTTTTAAGGGAAAATTTAAATATTCATAAAATCTGGATTTATTGGAAAAAATAAAATTTTTATTAAAAATAGATTTTGATAAAAATGATTAATTTTATTAATAAATTTAGATCTATGTTAAAGTTCTGTTCTAGTTCTGATTTAGTTCTGTTCTAGTTTTGTTCCCCATGAGTTCTAGTTTTGTTCTACTTTTGTCCTAGTTCCTTTCTAGTTCTTCTCTAGTTCGGTTCTAGTTCTGTTCAAGTTGTGTTCTAGGTTTGTCATAGTTCTGCTCTAGTTCTGTTATAGTTCTGTCCTTGGTCTGTTCTAGTTCTCTTCTATTTCTGTTCTAGTTCTGTTCTAGTTCTGTTCTAGTTCTATTCTAGTTCTGTTCCATTTCTGTTCTAGTTCTGTTCCAGTTCTGTTCTGATTCTGTTCTAGTTCTGTTCTAATTCTACTCTAGTTCTGTTCTAGCTCTGTTCTTGTTCTGTTCTAGCTCTTTTCTAGTTCTGTTCTAGTTCTTTTCTAGTTCTGTTCCAGTTCTGTTCTAGTTTTATTCTAATTCTGTTCTGGTTCTGTTCTAGTTCTTTTCTGTTCAAGTTCTGTTCTAGTTCCGTTCTGGTTGTGTTCTAGTTCTGTTCTAGTTCTATTCTAGTTCTGTTCTAGTTCTTTTCTCTTCAAGTTTTGTTCTAGTTCCGTTCTGGTTGTGTTCTAGTTCTATTCTAGTTCTGTTCAAGTTCTGTTCTAGTTCTTTTCTGTTCAAGTTCTGTTCTAGTTCCGTTCTGGTTCTAGTTCTGTTCTAGTTCTATTCTAGTTCTGTTCTAGTTCTATTCTAGTTCTATCTAGTTCTGTTCTAGTTCTGTTCTAGTTCTGTTCTAGTTCTGTTCTAGTTCTGTTCTAGTTCTGTTCTAGTTCTGTTCTAGTTCTGTTCGAGTTCTGTTCTAGGTCTGTTCTAGTTCTGTTCTAGTTCTGTTCTAGTTCTGTTCTAGTTCTGTTCTAGTTCTGTCCTAGTTCTGTTCTAGTTCTTTTCTGTTCAAGTTCTGTTCTAGTTCCATTCTGGTTGTGTTCTAGTTCTGTTCCAGTTCATGTTGTGTTTTTATAGATTAAAACAAATTTCAATTCTACAATACAAACTACAATCCAAACCGGAAACAGTTAAAACTTTCTACAAAAACTAATTGACCTTTACTGCTCTAAATAATGTAGTTCACTAGTGAATTATAATAATGAATAAATCATAAAAAATATTAAATATTGCAAAAGGTTTTTAGCTGTTTAACAAGTAAATTTTTTACAATTATTACATGAAAAAATCATGTTGTTTATTACATTACTTTTTCATATTTCGATCTACATACATACTTATTACATACATTCATTATAATACTATGTAAAATATGTATTTTGAAAAATATTGTATTAGATGTACATAAACAAGAAGAAATAGACAAAATAAAAATTGCAATAATTTCAACAAGTTAATACGGTGTACAACATTTTAACACCGTTCGGATAAAATACCTACAAATGAATAAATAAAATAAATATTTTACATTAAATACATTCTAAATTCAAAAAACTATAATTGCTAAATACCGTACAAAATAAATGAAAATTTTATACTTTTGCTCACAGATATTCCATACATGAGTGTGTTTGTGTGTTTTTGTGTTTTAGTGCATCAACATGTTGCGTGTCTACTAAACATTATATGCTTACAACAAAGTATGAAATTATGTACTTTAGTTTCATTTTTATTTTGATTTTTAATTTTTTTTCTGTTTCAACTAATTTGTCTGTTATCATTGAGACTTATTAAAAATTATATTTTATTTAACCATCGCCATAACATTTATTCGGATTACAAAATTTTTCGGTTGTTATTACTGAAATTTTGTTTACTTTAATTTTGTTTTTCTAAATCATTCGCAGTATCACTGAAATGTTAATGAATATAAACGACTCTAATTAATGTTTCAAGTTGCTACTTACAAAAATGTGCGACGAAAATGTCCCCTTCAAACAGCTGCCACGGATTGTTGCAACAAAAAACCTTAACTTAAAATCAGACAAAAATTTCCGTTAAAAATGAAATAAATAAATTTAATCAGTGACATAAGAGAAAATTTATTCAAAACAGTAGCGGAACGAAAATAGATTATAATCTAATCAATAGTCTAGTCTATAGTTTAGCATATAATTTAATATATAGATTACTGTTTAGTCTAGTTCTTAGTCTACTTTATAGCTTGGTGTATAGTTTATAGTCTAATCTATAGTCTTCTCTATAGTTTAGACTATAGTATTGACCATAGTCTCATATATAGTCTTATCTAGAGTTTAATCTATAGTCTAGCCCATAATCTTGTCTAAAGACTAGATTATATTTTAGTCTATAGTCTAGTCCATAGTTTTGTCAATGGTCTAGCCTATAGTCTGGAGCATAGTCTAGTCTTTAGTTTCGTCTCTAGTCTAGTTTATAGTCTAGTCTACAGTATAGTCTATATTTTAGTCTACAGTCTAGTCTATATTTTAGTCTATAGTCTAGTCAATAGGCTAGTCTATAGTCTAGTCTATAGGCTAGTCTATAGTCTAGTCTATAGTCTAGTCTATAGTCTAGTCTAAAGTCTAGTCTATAATCTAGTCTATAGTCTAGTCTATAGTCTAGTATATAGGCTAGTCTAGTCTACAGTATAGACTATAGTCTAGTCTATAGTCTAGTATATAGTATAGTCTATAGTCTAGTCTATAGTCTAGTCTATAGTCCAGTCTATAGTCTAGTCTATAGTTTATTCTAGTCTACAGTCTAGTCTTTAGTCCAGTCTATAGTCTATTCTATAGTCTAGTCTATAGTCAAGTCTATAGTCAAGTCTAT
>NC_060953.1:10193637-10194970 GCF_022045245.1 Lucilia cuprina | reverse complement strand
GTTCTGTTCTAGTTCTGTTCTAGTTCTGTTCTAGTTCTGTTCTAGTTCTGTTCTAGTTCTGTTCTAGTTCTGTTCTAGTTCTGTTCTAGTTCTGTTGTAGTTCTAGTTGTCTTCAAGTTGTGTAATAGAGTTTTTCCCGTAACAACTATTTAAAATGGTTTTGAAGCGAAAACGAAACATTTTTCTAATCCTCAAACAGCACCAAAAGCCATAAAATAAACGCTTATATTTACGCACATTCTTCGCCTAAAGCTGTAAATTAAATTCAGAAATTACTAGCGTTTGTCTGACAACAATTTATACTCTATAAATTAATGTTAAAATTTCACATACTCCTTAAGTTTACAGATACATTTATGTGTATTTACGTTCAAATAATATTTTAAATTTTGTTCATATTCTCTATAACAAAATATTCTTCATTCATTCCTAACAGATACCACCGCGTAAGTGGTTAAATAGTCTGCTAATAATTTCACTAACTTTTGCCATCTATGCCAAAACGGTTAATTTGCAACCCATACATGTGGTTGAGGATGAGGGTGCCGAGGAGGAGGAAGAAGCCGAGATGATGGAATATGCACCACAATTTGTAAGTAAATTTACACAATTTTACCTCTTAGTGTTGTAAAACTCTGACAAATTAAATAGAAACAACATATTTTAATTAATTTACCACCAAATAAAATTGGAAAATATGTAGTAACCCGTAAGAGTTTAAAAATTTATCCAAAATCACATTTTGCTAACATATGCAAATAGCTTTTCTGTGGTGTTATTAATTTTTAAAATATTGTCTATCAATCTCTAACAAATTTGTTAACAATTGTGTCCTATAACATGTCACCATGAGATATTATCTAGAAGAGCAGAGGTGTCCCAAATAAATGTAGCAAAAAATATTGAATTTAAAAAAGTAAATAATTTATTTTACTATGACTTAACTGGTGTTTTTTATTACTTCTCTAACTGCTCAAATGCTACCTTTCCATCAACTTGTAATGCAGAGTGTAGCCAGTTAAATGTTTTTTTATTTTGCACTTTACTTTAGAGAAAACCTAATGCACGGAATTCAACACATTCTACATTCAGTTCTACTTCAAATGTATTTAACAAGTTGGTGAGTAAACAGATCGACTTTATATGATTTAATAAAACGAACTAATTATGCTGCTAATCACAAGTAATATAAAAAAAGAACTAGAACAGAACTAGAACAGAACTGGAACAGAACAGAAGTAGAACAGAACTAGAACAGAACTAGAACAGAACTAGAACAGAACTAGAACAGAACTAGAACAGAACTAGAACAGAACTAGAACAGAACTAGAAC
>NC_060953.1:10193316-10193537 GCF_022045245.1 Lucilia cuprina | reverse complement strand
AGTTCTGTTCTAGTTCTGTTCTAGTTCTGTTCTAGTTCTGTTCTAGTTCTGTTCTAGTTCTGTTCTAGTTCTGTTCTAGTTCTGTTCTAGTTTTGTTCTAATTCTGTTTTTATTTCTGTTTTAGTTCTGTTTTAGTTCTGTTCTAGTTCTGTTCTAGTTCTGTTCTAGTTCTGTTCTAGTTCTGTTATAGTTCTGTTCTAGTTCTGTTCTAGTTCTGTTCT
>NC_060953.1:10178385-10193101 GCF_022045245.1 Lucilia cuprina | reverse complement strand
TCTGTTCTAGTTCTGTTCTAGTTCTGTTCTAGTTCTGTTCTAGTTCTGTTCTAGTTTTGTTCTAGTTCTGTTGTAGTTCTGTTCTAGTTCTGTTCTAGTTCTGTTCTATTTCTGTTCTAGTTCTGTTCTAGTTCTGTTCTAGTTCTGTTCTAGTTCTGTTCTAGTTCGGTTCTAGTTCTTTTTTAGTTCTGTTCTAGTTCTGTTCTAGTTCTGTTCTAGTTCTGTTCAAGTTCTCTTCAAGTTCTGTTCTAGTTCTGTTTTAGTTCTGTTCTGTTCTAGTTCTGTTTTAGCTCTGTTATGGAGTGGCATTTTTCATAAGTTGGTCACCTTTTTTTAGTTTTATAAATATGTATTTGGTTAGCAGCAAAAATATTTAAAATATTCATTTAATGAATGAATTAAATTGTTTTTCTGATAACAGTGATATATTACAACATCCACTAACAACAAGTTTTAAGAATTTTTTTGCAATATTAATTTTATGCAATTTTATTTCTAAATAATTAAACAAGAATTTAAGTTTTTTTATGTAAAAAATATGAAATGTCTAAATGTTTATAATTTCTTAATTAGGCTTTAAATGGCAGAATAAAAAAAAAACAATATTAATACATATATTGAAAAATTACAGAAATTTTAACAAATTAAAATAAATATTGACAAGATTATGAAATTAAGCAGTTAAGAAAAAAGCAAAAAATATTATAAAGATATTTATTTTGAAATCAAGAATTAAAAAAATGTTTTTGAAAAATTAAATTGGTAACTGTCAAAATGCATTCAGAGTGTCTAAAAAGCAATAATTAAATAGAATTCTCTTTTGAAATGTCATTTTTGCAATATTTCAATTTTAGGAATGTTTTTATAACATAAAACTGTTATATTTGAAAGGTGTAAATGAATTAGTTTACAAACATATACATTTAAAAGAATTATATAATTTACAAAAAAAAAAAAAAATAAATAAATATTTTACAGAAAATCGACAATGAATATTTGATAAATTACAATAACTATTACGTATACGTAACGGTTTAAAAACTATAAATAAATATGTCTTTAGTTTGTGTCAAAAACATGTTAACAGACATAATAGGATCAAGACATTGACATAATGTGGGATTGAAATATCTCAGTATCAGCCTGCCAGTGTAATAGAATTGCATGAAAAAAACGTTTGTAACAATTAAATGCAAATTTTAGAACCAACCAAACTAACAACCCAATTCATATAGACTAAATGACTGACTGACTGACATTCACACATAATCACTTCGAATACCAGAGTGAATGAACGTATTTTGTTTGTTCATTAGAATTCATTTGTGTCGTAAATGAAATGACGTTTAAGTATCAGTTATAATGTTAACATAACGGTAAATTCTATGCTGTTAGTCAATAGAAAAATAAATGTTTTTAGTTCGGAAAGGAACAAACTAAGGCACGTCTTAAGATCAGTTTGGTTAGTTTATCTCTAGTTCTGTACTATTTCTGTTCTAGTTCCGTTCTAGTTCTGTTCTATTTCTGTACTTTTTCTGTTCTAGGTCTTTTCCAGTTCTGTTCTAGTTTTGTTCCTGTTCTGTTCTAGTTCTTTTCTAGTTCTGTTCTAGTTCTGTTCTAGTTCTGTTCTAGTTCTGTTCTAGTTCTGTTCTAGGTCTGTTCTAGTTCTGTTCTAGTTCTGTTCTAGTTCTGTTCTAGTTCTGTTCTGTTCTGTTCTGTTCTGTTCTGTTCTAGTTCTGTTCTAGTTCTGTTCTAGTTCTGTTCTAGTTCTGTTCTAGTTCTGTTCTAGTTCTGTTCTAGTTCTGTTCTAGTTCTGTTCTAGTTCTGTTCTAGTTCTGTTCTAGTTCTGTTCTAGTTTTGTTCTAGTTCTGTTCTAGTTCTGTTCTAGTCTGTTCTAGTTTGTTCTAGTTCTGTTCTAGTTCTGTTTAGTTCTGTTCTAGTTTGTTCTAGTTCTGTTCTAGTTCTGTTCTAGTTCTGTTCTAGTTTGTTCTGTTCTGTTCTAGTTCTGTTCTAGTTCTGTTCTAGTTCTGTTCTAGTTCTGTTCTAGTTCTGTTCTAGTTCTGTTCTAGTTTGTTCTAGTTCTGTTCTAGTTCTGTTCTAGTTCTGTTCTAGTTCTGTTCTAGTTCTGTTCTAGTTCTGTTCTAGTTCTGTTCTAGTTCTGTTTCTTTTTGTTCTAGTTCTGTTCTAGTTCTGTTCTAGTTCTGTTCTAGTTCTGTTCTAGTTCTGTTCTAGTTCTGTTCTAGTTTCTGTTCTAGTTCTGTTCTAGTTCTGTTCTAGTTCTGTTCTAGTTCTGTTCTAGTTCTGTTCTAGTTCTGTTCTAGTTCTGTTCTAGTTCTGTTCTAGTTTGTTCTAGTTCTGTTCTAGTTCTGTTCTAGTTTGTTCTAGTTTTCTGTTCTAGTTCTGTTCTAGTTCTGTTCTAGTTCTGTTCTAGTTCTGTTCTAGTTTGTTCTAGTTCTGTTCTAGTTCTGTTCTAGTTCTGTTCTAGTTTTGTTCTAGTTCTGTTCTAGTTCTGTTCTAGTTCTGTTCTAGTTCTGTTCTAGTTCTGTTCTAGTTCTGTTCTAGTTCTGTTCTAGTTCTGTTCTAGTTCTGTTCTAGTTCTGTTCTAGTTCTGTTCTAGTTCTGTTCTAGTTCTGTTCTAGTTCTGTTCTAGTTCTGTTCTAGTTCTGTTCTAGTTCTGTTCTAGTTCTGTTCTAGTTCTGTTCTAGTTCTGTTCTAGTTCTGTTCTAGTTCTGTTCTAGTTCTGTTCTAGTTCTGTTCTAGTTCTGTTCTAGTTCTGTTCTAGTTCTGTTCTAGTTCTGTTCTAGTTCTGTTCTAGTTCTTCTGTTCTAGTTCTGTTCTAGTTCTGTTCTGTTCTAGTTCTGTTCTAGTTCTGTTCTGTTCTAGTTCTGTTCTAGTTCTGTTCTAGTTCTGTTCTAGTTCTGTTCTAGTTCTGTTCTAGTTCTGTTCTAGTTCTGTTCTAGTTCTGTTCTAGTTCTGTTCTAGTTCTGTTCTAGTTCTGTTTTTTTTTTTTTTTTGTTCTGTTCTAGTTCTGTTCTAGTTCTGTTCTAGTTCTGTTCTAGTTCTGTTCTAGTTCTGTTCTAGTTCTGTTCTAGTTCTGTTCTAGTTCTGTTCTAGTTCTGTTCTAGTTCTGTTCTAGTTCTGTTCTAGTTCTGTTCTAGTTCTGTTCTAGTTCTGTTCTAGTTCTGTTCTAGTTCTGTTCTAGTTCTGTTCTAGTTCTGTTCTAGTTCTGTTCTAGTTCTGTTCTAGTTCTGTTCTAGTTCTGTTTAGTTCTGTTCTAGTTCTGTTCTAGTTCTGTTCTAGTTCTGTTCTAGTTCTGTTCTAGTTCTGTTCTAGTTCTGTTCTAGTTCTGTTCTAGTTCTGTTCTAGTTCTGTTCTAGTCTGTTTTAGTTCTGTTCTAGTTCTGTTCTAGTTCTGTTTAGTTCTGTTCTAGTTCTGTTCTAGTTCTGTTCTAGTTCTGTTCTAGTTCTGTTCTAGTTCTGTTCTAGTTCTGTTCTAGTTCTGTTCTAGTTCTGTTCTAGTTCTGTTCTAGTTCTGTTCTAGTTCTGTTCTAGTTCTGTTCTAGTTCTGTTCTAGTTCTGTTCTAGTTCTGTTCTAGTTCTGTTCTAGTTCTGTTCTAGTTCTGTTCTAGTTCTGTGCTAGTTCTGTTCTAGTTCTGTTCTAGTTCTGTTCCAGTTCTGTTCTAGTTCTGTTCTATTTCTGTTTTAGTTCTGTTCTAGTTCTGTTCTAGTTCTGTTCTAGTTCTGTTCTAGTTCTGTTCTAGTTCTGTTCTAGTTCTGTTCTAGTTCTGTTCTAGTTCTGTTCTAGTTCTGTTCTAGTTTGTTCTAGTTCTGTTCTAGTTCTGTTCTAGTTCTGTTCTAGTTCTGTTCTAGTTCTGTTCTAGTTCTGTTCTAGTTCTGTTCTAGTTCTGTTCTAGTTCTGTTCTAGTTCTGTTCTAGTTCTGTTCTAGTTCTGTTCTAGTTCTGTTCTAGTTCTGTTCTAGTTCTGTTCTAGTTCTGTTCTAGTTCTGTTCTAGTTCTGTTCTAGTTCTGTTCTAGTTCTGTTCTAGTTCTGTTCTAGTTCTGTTCTACTTCTGTTCTGTTCCAGTTCTGTTCTAGTTCTGTTCTAGTTCTTTTTTTATATTACTTGTGATTAGCAGCATAATTAGTTCGTTTTATTAAATCATATAAAGTCGATCTGTTTACTCACCAACTTGTTAAATACATTTGAAGTAGAACTGAATGTAGAATGTGTTGAATTCCGTGCATTAGGTTTTCTCTAAAGTAAAGTGCAAAATAAAAAAACATTTAACTGGCTACACTCTGCATTACAAGTTGATGGAAAGGTAGCATTTGAGCAGTTAGAGAAGTAATAAAAAACACCAGTTAAGTCATAGTAAAATAAATTATTTACTTTTTTAAATTCAATATTTTTTGCTACATTTATTTGGGACACCCTCTGCTCTTCTAGATAATATCTCATGGTGACATGTTATAGGACACAATTGTTAACAAATTTGTTAGAGATTGATAGACAATATTTTAAAAAATTAATAACACCACAGAAAAGCTATTTGCATATGTTAGCAAAATGTGATTTTGGATAAATTTTTAAACTCTTACGGGTTACTACATATTTTTCCAATTTTATTTGGTGGTAAATTAATTAAAATATGTTGTTTCTATTTAATTTGTCAGAGTTTTACAACACTAAGAGGTAAAATTGTGTAAATTTACTTACAAATTGTGGTGCATATTCCATCATCTCGGCTTCTTTCTCCTCCTCGGCACCCTCATCCTCAACCACATGTATGGGTTGCAAATTAACCGTTTTGGCATAGATGGCAAAAGTTAGTGAAATTATTAGCAGACTATTTAACCACTTACGCGGTGGTATCTGTTAGGAATGAATGAAGAATATTTTGTTATAGAGAATATGAACAAAATTTAAATATTATTTGAACGTAAATACACATAAATGTATCTGTAAACTTAAGGAGTATGTGAAATTTTAACATTAATTTATAGAGTATAAATTGTTGTCAGACAAACGCTAGTAATTTCTGAATTTAATTTACAGCTTTAGGCGAAGAATGTGCGTAAATATAAGCGTTTATTTTATGGCTTTTGGTGCTGTTTGAGGATTAGAAAAATGTTTCGTTTTCGCTTCAAAACCATTTTAAATAGTTGTTACGGGAAAAACTCTATTACACAACTTGAAGACAACTAGAACTACAACAGAACTAGAACAGAACTAGAACAGAACTAGAACAGAACTAGAACAGAACTAGAACAGAACTAGAACAGAACTAGAACAGAACTAGAACAGAACTAGAACAGAACTAGAACAGAACTAGAACAGAACTAGAACAGAACTAGAACAGAACTAGAACAGAACTAGAAAAGAACTAGAACAGAACTAGAACAGAACTAGAACAGAACTAGAACAGAACTAGAACAGAACTAGAACAGAACTAGAACAGAACTAGAACAGAACTAGAACAGAACTAGAACAGAACTAGAACAGAACTAGAACAGAACTAGAACAGAACTAGAACAGAACTAGAACAGAACTAGAACAGAACTAGAACAGAACTAGAACAGAACTAGAACAGAACTAGAAACAGAACTAGAAACAGAAAACTGAACGAACTAGAACAGAACTAGCAGAACTAGAACAGAACTAGAACAGAACTAGAAACAGAAAACTAGAACAGAACTAGAACAGAACTAGAACAGAACTAGAAGAAACGAACAGAAACTAGAACAGAACTAGAACAGAACTAGAACAGAAGAACTAGAACAAAACTAGAACAGAACTAGAACAGAACTAGAACAGACTAGAACAGAACTAGAACAGAACTAGAACAGAACTAGAACAGAACTAGAACAGAACTAGAACAGAACTAGAACAGAACTAGAACAGAACTAGAACAGAACTAGAACAGAACTAGAACAGAACTAGAACAGAACTAGAACAGAACTAGAACAGAACTAGAACAGAACTAGAACAGAACTAGAACAGAAGTAGAACAGAACTAAAACAGAACTAAAACAGAACTAGAACAGAACTAGAACAGAACTAGAACAGAACAAAAACAGAACTAGAAGATAAAGTGGAAAGTAGAAAGGTGAGTATATAAAATACATCACAGCCGAATTTTGTTTTTAACACAAAATTTTCCACATTTTCCCACACATGATAAAACTAAATATTTTAAGTAAGTGTTAACAAATTTAATTGTCATTTTAAAAACAATTTTCTATAAAAAATAACTACATTTTGAACACGATTAAATTTTTTAATCATAATCTCTGCACAAAATTTATTTTATACATAACTCTTATGGAAAATGTTTGATAAATCTATGAAAAACCCATAATAATTAGTTAAGATAGTGAACAATTTTCAAAACTTAAAAACACAGCTGGGAAAATTTTGGAAAAAAATTATAATTTATAAACTTGTAAAACATGTGTTTAAATGAAATTTCCATAAGACAAGAAATTAAACACTTAAAGAAAAAAGGAATACGAGAAAACTGGGTGTGTTTAGACACAAAACTATAGTAATTAAACTACAGCAATTTTAGACTTTAACATTGATTGATTTCTAAACATATCCCACATGCTGTAAAAAGCAATCGATATAGTATTCATTGCAACTGCTTAAAGCCGCTTAGTAATTAAGCTACTGGATTTAATTGACATGAATACAATTATAAAGTTAAAGACAACTAAAGTAATATTCATTTACAAAAACAACATTTAAGCTATAAGAAACTAAAATACAAATTATAACATTTTTACAGGAAAATGCTTGTTCAACAATTTTAAGCTAAATCTAAACTTATTATTAATTTCTTTGGTTTTTTTGTCTGTCTTTTGGGTTTCATAACTTCCAGCCCGTTATCCGCGTAAAACATCTCAAAACATATTAATTGCGTTACAACTTTAACTGCATTGACTGCGTCGACAACTACAACGTTTGTAAATTGTATATTATTTCTACATTTTCAGTTTGCACGCTGCGAACACACAATCATTCCATTCAAAAATTTATTTCTATGAAAAAATGTTCCTAGTGTCTTGGGTCTATTAAAAAGTTTATAGTTATTACAAAGTAATTTTCCATATGTAAGTATACATTTTGTAGTTAATTTTAAAAGAGGCAAAATTGTATACATTAATTTATCAACTACTTTATAACTAAGAAAATTGGAAATTTGTAAACTTATGTTTCTAAGCAAGGCAAACGAATGAAAAGGGCCTATATGTAGTTCTATTTTAGTTCTGTTCTAATTATGTTCTAGTTCTGTTTTAGTTTTGTTCTAGTTCTGTCCTAGTTCTGTTCCAGTTCTGTTCTAGTTCTTTTCTAGTTCTGTTCTAGTTCTGTTCTAGTTCTGTTCTAGTTCTGTTCTAGTTCTGTTCTAGTTCTGTTCTAGTTCTGTTCTAGTTCTGTTCTAGTTCTGTTCTAGTTCTGTTCTAGTTCTGTTCTAGTTCTGTTCTAGTTCTGTTCTAGTTCTGTTCTAGTTCTGTTTAGTTCTGTATTAGTTCTGTTCTAGTTCTGTTCTAGTTCTGTTCTAGTTTGTTCTAGTTCTGTTCTTTTGTTTCGTTCTGTTCTAGTTCTGTTCTAGTTCTGTTCTAGTTCTGTTCTAGTTCTGTTCTAGTTCTGTTCTAGTTCTGTTCTAGTTCTGTTCTAGTTTGTTCTAGTTCTGTTCTAGTTCTGTTCTAGTTCTGTTCTAGTTCTGTTCTAGTTCTGTTCTAGTTCTGTTCTAGTTCTGTTCTAGTTCTGTTCTAGTTCTGTTCTAGTTCTGTTTCGTTCTGTTCTGTTCTAGTTCTGTTCTAGTTCTGTTCTAGTTCTGTTCTAGTTCTGTTCTAGTTCTGTTCTAGTTCTGTTCTAGTTCTGTTCTAGTTCTGTTCTAGTTCTGTTCTAGTTCTGTTCTAGTTCTGTTCTAGTTCTGTTCTAGTTCTGTTCTAGTTCTGTTCTAGTTCTGTTCTAGTTCTGTTCTAGTTTGTTCTAGTTCTGTTCTAGTTCTGTTCTAGTTCTGTTCTAGTTCTAGTTCTGTTCTCTAGTTCTGTTCTAGTTCTGTTCTAGTTCTGTTCTAGTTCTGTTCTAGTTGTTCTAGTTCTGTTCTGTTCTGTTCTGTTCTAGTTTGTTCTAGTTCTGTTCTAGTTCTGTTCTGTTCTAGTTCTGTTCTAGTTCTGTTCTAGTTCTGTCTAGTTCTGTTCTAGTTCTGTTCTAGTTCTGTTCTAGTTCTGTTAGTTCTGTTCTAGTTCTGTTCTAGTTCTGTTCTAGTTCTGTTCTAGTTCTGTTCTAGTTCTGTTCTAGTTCTGTTCTAGTTCTGTTCTAGTTCTGTTCTAGTTCTGTTCTAGTTCTGTTCTAGTTCTGTTCTAGTTCTGTTCTAGTCTGTTCAGTTCTGTTCTAGTTCTGTTCTAGTTCTGTTCTAGTTCTGTTCTAGTTCTGTTCTAGTTCTGTTCTAGTTCTGTTCTAGTTCTGTTCTAGTTCTGTTCTAGTTCTGTTCTAGTTCTGTTCTAGTTCTGTTCTAGTTCTGTTCTAGTTCTGTTCTAGTTCTGTTCTAGTTCTGTTCTAGTTCTGTTCTAGTTCTGTTCTAGTTCTGTTCTAGTTCTGTTCTAGTTCTGTTCTAGTTCTGTTCTAGTTCTGTTCTAGTTCTGTTCTAGTTCTGTTCTAGTTCTGTTCTAGTTCTGTTTAGTTCTGTTCTAGTTCTGTTCTAGTTCTGTTCTAGTTCTGTTCTAGTTCTGTTCTAGTTCTGTTCTGTTCTAGTTCTGTTCTAGTTCTGTTCTGTTCTAGTTCTGTTCTAGTTCTGTTCTAGTTCTGTTCTAGTTCTGTTCTAGTTCTGTTCTAGTTCTGTTCTAGTTCTGTTCTAGTTCTGTTCTAGTTCTGTTCTAGTTCTGTTCTTGTTCTGTTCTAGTTCTGTTCTAGTTCTGTTCTAGTTCTGTTCTAGTTCTGTTCTAGTTCTGTTCTAGTTCTGTTCTAGTTCTGTTCTAGTTCTGTTCTAGTTCTGTTTAGTTCTGTTCTAGTTCTGTTCTAGTTCTGTTCTAGTTCTGTTCTAGTTCTGTTCTAGTTCTGTTCTAGTTCTGTTCTAGTTCTGTGTTCTAGTTCTGTTCTAGTTCTGTTCTAGTTCTGTTCTAGTTCTGTTCTAGTTCTGTTCTAGTTCTGTTCTAGTTCTGTTCTAGTTCTGTTCTAGTTCTGTTCTAGTTCTGTTCTAGTTCTGTTCTAGTTCTGTTCTAGTTCTGTTCTAATTCTGTTCTAATTCTGTTCTAATTCTGTTCTAATTCTGTTCTAATCTGTTCTATTCTGTTCTAGTTCTGTTCTAATTCTGTTCTAATTTGTTCTAGTTCTGTTTTTTTTTTTTCTAGTTCTGTTCTAGTTCTGTTCTAGTTCTGTCTAGTTCTGTTCTAGTTCTGTTCTAGTTCTGTTCTAGTTTGTTCTAGTTCTGTTCTAGTTCTGTTCTAGTTCTGTTCTAGTTCTGTTCTAGTTCTGTTCCAGTTCTGTTCTAGTTCTGTTCTAGTTCTGTTCTAGTTCTGTTCTAGTTCTGTTCTAGTTTGTTCTAGTTCTGTTCTAGTTTGTTCTAGTTCTGTTCTAGTTTGTTCTAGTTCGTTCTAGTTCTGTTCTAGTTCTGTTTAGTTCTGTTCTAGTTCTGTTCTAGTTCTGTTCTAGTTCTGTTCTAGTTCTGTTTCTAGTTCTGTTCTAGTTCTGTTCTAGTTCTGTTCTAGTTCTGTTCTAGTTCTGTTCTAGTTCTGTTCTAGTTCTGTTCTAGTTCTGTTCTAGTTCTGCTCTAGTTCTGTTCTAGTTCTGTTCTAGTTCTGTTCTAGTTCTGTTCTAGTTCTGTTCTAGTTCTGTTCTGTTCTGTTCTGTTCTGTTCTGTTTCTGTTCTGTTCTGTTCTGTTTAGTTCTGTTCTAGTTTGTTCTAGTTCCGTTCTAGTTCTGTTCTAGTTCTGTTCTAGTTCTGTTCTAGTTCTGTTTTAGTTCTGTTCTAGTTCTGTTTCTAGTTCTGTTCTAGTTCTGTTCTAGTTCTGTTTAGTTCTGTTCTAGTTCTGTTCTAGTTCTGTTCTAGTTCTGTTCTAGTTTGTTCTAGTTCTGTTCTAGTTCTGTTCTAGTTCTGTTCTAGTTCTGTTCTAGTTCTGTTCTAGTTCTGTTCTAGTTCTGTTCTAGTTCTGTTCTAGTTCTGTTCTAGTTCTGTTCTAGTTCTGTTCTAGTTCTGTTCTAGTTCTGTTCTAGTTCTGTTCTAGTTTGTCTGTTCTGTTTATGTTCTGTTCTAGTTCTGTTCTAGTTTTTTTTCAGTTTGTTTAGTTCTGTTGTTCTGTTCTAGTTCTGTTCTAGTTCTGTTCTAGTTCTGTTCTAGTTCTGTTCTAGTTCTGTTCTAGTTCTGTTCTAGTTGTGTTCTAGTTCTGTTCTAGTTCTGTTCAAGTGCTGTTCTAGTTATGTACTAGTTTTCTTCTAGTTCTGTTCTAGTTCTTGTTCTTAAAAAAATAGGAGTAAAGTTTCCTTTAAAAAGTTTGCTATGAATTCAAAGTTAACATTTCTTAATAAAATCTAGAACAAATTCGGAGTAATAAATCTTATAGTAAATTTGCTATGAATTGAGAGTTAAAATTTTTTCCATTGCTTATAATGTAATCAAAGGTATTGCCCAATAAAATATGAATTGAAAGTTAGTTTGCCATTGTTTTTCTATTCAAAATTCACAGTTAATAAATGTTAACATAAAAAATCAATTAACATTTTACTATAAATATCGCCATTTATTGGTCTAAACTTAACAGTTCTTTACGTTTAAAACAAATTAACAACTTTAACACGCAAACTTCTTCTTCTACCACTGCACTTCTTCTACAATGGCTCCTTTTGAGGTTTTTAAACATTTGACTATTGGCGGCCTTTTAGCTATTGGCAATCTACACAATCATTATCTGGCGCATGCTGCCAATGCTAATGTTTTAGCAATAGAAAATAATGTCGCTCTTCCTTATCGATATGGCATTTGGGATAGTAGCTCAAAGAGAGAAGGACAAGAAGTTTTCGATCACGATCTTGATCAAGCCAGCAGCAAATATATTAAGATTAAATATTGTAGACGAAGATATAAATAGAAATTTTAACATGAACAGTTAATTTTTGAAATAAAAAGTTTAAAAAAAATTTATAAAAATTTGAAGTAAAAATTTTTTTGCCGAAACTTTGTTACGAATTCGGAGTAAAGTTTCAAATCGAATATTTACTACAAATTTGGAGTTAAGTTTTTTATAGAAAATTTGATACGAATTCGGAGTGTAGTTTCTAATGGAATTCGGAGTAAAGCTCTAATTCGTAGTAAAGTTTCTTATAGAAAATTTGCTACGAATTCGGAGTAAAGTTTCTTACAGAAAATTAACTACGATTTCGGAGTAAAGTTTCTTATAGAAAATTTGTTAGAGTATAGATTCTTATAGAAAATTTGTTACGAATTGAAAATTTGCTACAAATTCGGAGTAAAGTTTCTCATAGAAAATTCGCTAAGTATTCGGAGTAAAATTTTTTATGGAAACTTTATTTCGAATTCGGAGTAAAGTTTCTTAAAGAAAATTTGCTACGAATTCGGAATAAAGTTTCTTAAAGAAAAATTGCTACAAATTCAGAGTTAAAGTTTCTTATAGAAAATTTTCTACGAATTCGGATTAAAGTTTCTTAAAGAAAATTTGCTACAAATTCAGATAAAAGCTTTTTATAGAAAATTTGCTACGAATTCGGATTAAAGTTTCTTATAGAAAATTTGCTACGAATTCGGAGTAAAGTTTCTTATAGAAAATTTCCTATGAATTCGGAGTAATGTTTCTTATAGAAAATTTCCTATGAATTCGTAGTCAATTTTCTTATAGAAAATTTGCTACAAATTCGGAGTCAAGTTTCTTATAGAAAATTTGCTACGAATTCGGAGTAAAGTTTCTAATAATAATACAAAAATTCATAGAGAAGTTTCTTAGGGAAAATTTGCTACGAAATCTTAGAAAACTTTTGACGTGTTCGGAAAAATATTATCTGACGGTCAAATTAACATTTAACTTCTGCCTTAATTAAAAGTCCTTTTCCACAAAAATTACAAACAAATAAAATTTTATTAACAAAACTAAACTTTCACTTAAGTGAAAGTGAAATAAAACACACACAATTTAGGCAAACACTTTCGTTACAAATCACTTTCGCTTTCTTTGCATTTCGCATGATCACATTCACATCCTCTGTCTCTCATATAACTTCACATTATTTTCGATTCAAAAACTTACATCAATTGACATTATGAAAAAAAACCGATTGAAAAACAATAAACGATCTTAAAAACTAGTTTTCTTAAACGTTTTTTTTCTTTTTATTATTTAACCCACGATCACTTGAAATAAAAAATCACTGAAGACGATCACTGTTTTATTTGCAGAAAAAACAAAGTTTTAAAATTTTACAATCTTTTTTTTCAAAACGTTTTTACTATTCAACCACACGATATGTCAATGTCAAGGACAAATTTACAATTAAACATGCATTGTGTTGTATGCAACGTATTTATACAGTTAAGACAAACCAAACACTATAACAATAACAACATTTAAATGTGGAGACTTGTTAGAAAAACATGTTAGCAACATTGCATGTGCTCTTAAGATCTTCATCATTTTTAATGGCAACCGGCATAATGGACATAGTGGTGGAGAGGTATCCAAACTAGCTAAAAAAAAGTTGTCTTGTAGTCTGTATGTATGTATGTTGTTTATGAACTTTGTTCAATATAAAGATTGTCGGTGGCTAGGAGTTGATCTCTGAATGTTGTTGTAGTAGTTTTTCAAATGATTTTCCAACTTTGTGCACAAAAAAGTGGCGTCAATATAAGAAACATTAATCAAATCGTTAAATTTTGCTAAAAGACACTTTGAACCGAAATCCGATCAAAATTTCATACAAAAACTAGAACAGAACTAGAAAAGAACTAGAACAGAACTAGAACAGAACTAGAACAGAACTAGAACAGAACTAGAACAGAACTAGAACAGAACTAGAACAGAACTAGAACAGAACTAGAACAGAACTAGAACAAAACTAGAACAGAACTAGAACAAAACTAGAACAGAACTATAACAGAAAGGTTGTCGCAGATTTTTGTTCAGATCTCCGTTATATATGGAATGATTTTTTGGGTTTAAATAGGAAAGCTCTCGAAAGTAGGTCTGTTAGAATTATTAAAGATTTTGGCTTCGATGATGTCGGTGGTATTTACAAAATTGATTTCAACTAACATACAGACAGACTAATAAAGGACTCGGATAAGTCATATATACTTTACATGACCGGAAAATTATATTATAGAAATTACCAACGGAATAACAAATTTATATAAACCCTTCTCACGAAGGTGAAAGCATGCAAGATATTTTCTGTAATATTTTTGTTAAAGATCTAAATTCACATTTTGGAAAAAAGCTTGTATAATATAGCATTGAATTCCATTGAGTTAAGTCTGCCAATCAAATTGCTCCATAATTAATCCTCTTTAATCAATCTCAATATCAAAACTACCGTTTTATCCAAAATACAAATTAATTAATTAATTACATTGGCCTCAGCATCTTCACAACTTTCATTTCCAGCGGTTATTCACCAAATAATTATTCATGCTACCAATGAACGCAAATTTTATAAAATGTAACTCAATTTAAAACAAATGACACTTTAAATAAATTTCCAAAAAAAGCAGCAACAACCGGCAAAAAATTTACATTTAAATTTACAAAAGTAACTAAACACAAATAATAATAATATTAAAACTAAATTTTAAACAAATTAAATTACCAAAAAACAAATAGAGAGGTAGGTATGTATGTATGTATTGCAACAAAATATTATAACAGCTAAAACAGCAAGCAATAACGAAGCAACAACTTTTACTTTCTTTTGCAAATGCCACAATGCAACACATATTGGTTGCATTCATGCAACAAATAAATTTAAAACGATATTGCGATCAAAAAAAAGTAAAATTTTAATATGATTCCAACCATATAGGAAAAACTTGAATTTCCCACTCACTTAGTCAGGCACTTTTTTATTTGGTTAACTCAAGCAGAAGAAGAGTTGCAATGACCAAAAGCCTGCTGCACACATCTGTCAAATTGATAACAAGTAAATCTGAGATATTCAACAAGTTTTACAGTTATTTGAAGAAAAATCCGAATTTGTGACAATTACAAATAAAATCATCTTTATCTTTAGCTACTCATTTGTAGGCTAAAAGATAAATAGGATTTAAAAATAGAATATATTGCCAGCGGCCCGTTGATCTTCTATTACGTTTTAGTGTTTTCAATATGTTGATGCAATATATTTAGTTGTTTGTAACCCGGTTACACCAGTTCAAACCGTAAACAGGAGTTCAATGCGCAATTAACAAGATTTTCAATAACAAAAATTACAACAACATTAACTTGTTGTGATAATTACAACAAAAAATTTAAATAGAAAATATTTTTGAAGATTTCTTGTATCGATAACGTGGTCATCTTGTTAAGTAATGCAAATTTTGCGTTTTTTAAGTTTCTTTTAGTAAGCTTGCCAGTTCTGTTCTAGTTCTGTTCTAGTTCTGTTGTAGTTCTGTTCTAGTTCTGTTTTAGTTCTGTTCTAGTTCTGTTCTAGTTCTGTTCTAGTTCTGTTCTAGTTCTGCTCTAGTTCTGTTCTAGTTCTGTTCTAGTTCTGT
>NC_060953.1:10175650-10178285 GCF_022045245.1 Lucilia cuprina | reverse complement strand
GTTCTAGTTCTGTTCGAGTTCTGTTCTAGTTCTGTTCTAGTTCTGTTCTAGTTCTGTTCTAGTTCTGTTCTAGTTCTAGTTCTGTTCTAGTTCTGTTCTAGTTCTGTTAGAGTTCTGTTCTAGTTCTGTTCTAGTTCTGTTTTAGTTCTGTTCTAGTTCGGTTCTAGTTCTGTTCTAGTTCTGTTCTGGTTCTGTTCCAGTTCTGTTCTAGTTCTGTTCCAGTTTTGTTCCAGTTCTGTTCTAGTTCTGTTCCAGTTCTGTTCTAGTTCTGTTCTAGTTCTGTTCTTTTTTAGTTTGTGTTAATCTCATAATTTGAAATGAAAGTAATTTTTTTAAATTATTTTTATTTCATGTGTATTTGCATACAAATATTCTTCTTTGTTTGTTATTTTTTTGGCATATTTTATATATATATTTTTAAAACATTTTTTTTACAATACATTAACGTCTAACATTTACATTATTGAGTAGTATTTGGTCCTTTTAGTCCTTAAGCAAGCTTTCAAAAACATCATCTCTCTCTAGAAGGCAATCACAGTTTGTTTTCCCAACAGCGGCAACAGTTTACAATTGCTTAACATTCGCATAACTGGTGGCAAGTCCATGACCATGATCATAACCATAACCACCACCATATAGACCATGTTCTAAACCGTTAATATAACCATGATGTTTAGCATAGATTTGGGGATGATGAGCATGACCGATTTTCTTGACAACGGCATTGAAACCATTATGATCATCAGCTGAGTATTCAACAACACGAGTAGTGCCATCAGATTCTTTGAGGGAGTAGCCGCCTTAAGATAAAGTTAGTATAAAATTATTAATAACTATTATTTTGACAAATTGTGTAATATACCTTTAACAAGACCACCATCTCTATGTTCCCATTGATTTTTAATATCTCCGGTCTTCAAGTCCTTGACACCATAATCATATTGATATTTGGGGTATTTGTGAGGATAATCATGTTTATCGATATGAGCATAACCATGACCAAGATCATGACCTAAATAACCACCCTGATGGCCTAGAACAACCAAACCACCACCGAGGTGGCCACCAAGATGACCACCCAAATGACCTCCCAAACCAACATGACCAATATCATGTTTTATGGGATAAATGGGTACATCGTGCTTGGTTACCACGGTATAACTAGTGCCCAGACCACCATGGGCATAACCAGCCAAAGCCACTCCGCAGGCAGCCATTAAAACAACACAAATACTTAAGCTGTGCATTTTTGAATAGAAGTAAATTTTAACTTGGAACCGATTTAAACGAAATAAAGAACTTTTTTTTTTTTTTTTGATGAAGTAACTAAAGTTGATTGAATACTCGAACTAAACTGATAATAATTTGTTTAAATTTCATTGTATTTATACTTTAATTTAAAAATTTAACAAAAAAATGTTCTTGAAAATTCATAAAACTGACCAACATTATAGAAAATTTTACTTATGCAATTGCGTGTTCTTGTTTCTTTAATAAAAGAGCATTTTATAAGTTATAATTTAATAATTAATTAAAACTTTTGGACTTTAATTGAATTTTGTTAAAAAAAATATTCAGAATCTGATTTATATTTTCTATAGATATCCTTAAAATGATTCTTATACCCTACACCACTTTAATGGGGAGGGTATATTGGGTTTGTGCTGATGTTTGTAATGCACAATAATATTGGTCCTATACCCATCTTAAAGTAAACCAATCGGCTCAGAATCATTTTCTGAGTCGTTTTATCTATGTCCGTCCGTCTGTCCGTCTCCCTGTCCATCTGTCCGACCCTCCATGTAAACCTTGTAATCTAACTACATGTCGCAATTTTGAAAATAATTCAATGATATTTAAAACATAATATTCTACTATTCCAAGGACAAAGTCTATTGAAAATGATTAAGATCGGTTCATTATTTCACCTTTCCCCCATACAACTGTACCCCCGAATAGGGCTTATAAACTTTGTAATCAAACTAAGGTCGCAATTTTGTATATAATTCAATGAAATTGGGCCCATGATCTTTTATAATACCGCAAAGGAAGCCGATTAAAAAAATTAATATCGGTCCATTATTTCACCTAGGCCCCATACAACTGAATCCGCCAAATAGGGTTTCTAAGTTAATAATTATGTTTAATATACTTGTATCTCGACAAAAAGCTGCAAAACTAAGTTCTATACTAGCCTTTATGACACTCATAAACTTTAAAATTATAGGGCCTCTTTTGACCCTAGCACCCATAGAAAGCCCCTATCAAAATTTGACCTAAATATCCACAGTTTTTTATTAAACAATAAAACACTATAACTTCTTACTTGTTAGTTCCAGATTAAATAGGTTGGTTCAATGCAGATCTAGTTGAGTTCTAGTTCTGTCCTAGTTCTGTTCTAGTTCTGTTCTAGTTCTGTTCTAGTTCTGTTCTAGTTCTGTTCTAGTTCTGTTCTAGTTCTGTTCTAGTTCTGATCTATTTACGTTCTAGTTCTGTTCTAGTTACGTTCTAGTTACGTTCTAGTTACGTTCTAGTTATGTTCTAGTTTTGTTCTAGTTCTGTTCTAGTTCTGTTCTAGTTCTGTTCTAGTTCTGTTCTAGTTCTGTTCTAGTTCTGTTCTAGTTCTGTTCTAGTT
>NC_060953.1:10163596-10175550 GCF_022045245.1 Lucilia cuprina | reverse complement strand
ACAGAACTAGAACAGAACTAGAACTGAACTAGAACTGAACTAGAACTGAACTAGAACTGAACTAGAACTGAACTAGAACTGAACTAGAACTGTACTAGAACTGAACTAAAACAGAACTAGAACTAAAAAAGAACAGAACTAGCAGTGAACTGGAACTAAACTAAAACTGAACTAGAACTCAACAAGGACAAAACAAGCACAATAAATGTACTAAACTGAGCTAGGGCTCAACTAAAACTCAAGTAAAATTGATCTAAAACCAAACTAGAACTACAGCAGAACTGAACTATATTATTTTTAAACAGTTTCCGAACAAAGAGCCGCCTGGAGTGGGTTAATGTTGTTGTCATTGTATTAATTTTAATGGTATTAAGTAATGTGGCCGACTTTTGGGAGCAATTATAAAAACACTACAAATATTATGGAGCTTTAGTAAAGTGTTGTTAAAAGCTTTTCATCAAGCTTAAATGTGTTTAACAGTGTTTATTTCAGAACTGAACTAGAACTGTAAAGTTATTCGAATATACATACTGATTAATAAATAAACAAATTTTAACAAATAAATATAAAAAAAATTAAAAAGGTTATAAAACTGATGAATATTTTAATGCAATTAATTAGGTCTAAAAAAAAATTTGTTTGATGTAAGTTTCACTACAAGTTACAAATGTTATTAATGCAGAAGTTAAGGAAGAGATATAAGCTGCATTAATATATATTATAACTAGCATTTTTTTTTTGTTAGCCAAATGTTTAGATCATTAACCTTAATAGTGAACTTAATTAGAATGTTAACAATTAAATACAATAATACATATTGAATTTAATTTAAGTAATATAACTTAAAATTGAGTTGTTATGAATAAAGTTTTATTAATTTAAAATTTAACAAAAACAAAAATATTTTAAAATCTAATTTTATATAAAAACCCTAAATAATTTAAGAAAATCATAACAGTTCTTTAGTTTAAGTCAAATTAAACAAAACCAACACCCAAAAACACCTCCAACACAAACAAAACAAAATGTCATTTTTAGCTGTTGTAACCCTCCTGGCCACTTGTGCTTTTGCAGCTCCTCATTCTTATTACGATAAAGGAGAAGGCTCAAGTTATGCTATTGTTACGAAACATGTAGCTGATCATCTTGACGACTGGCATAACCAGGAATTGGTTCCTTTACCTAGTATTGAACAAAAACCTTATAAGATTGTGGCTTTTGATCATTATGATCAAGGTAATTGGCATCAACAGGTTTATGATGACAAACATGCCAATTATCAATTTGATTAGTCAAGGAGTTGAAGATAGGAGGTATTAAAAATCAATGGGAACATCGTGATGGTGTTCATGTTAAGGGTAAGTTTGTCATACAAACTGACAACAAAAACAAAATTATATGAAAATTTCTTTTTAATTTTCCTCCTTAGGCAGCTACTCTTTAAAGGAGGCCGATGGTACTACACGCATTGTTGAATATTCTGCTGATGATCATAATGGTTTCAATGCTGTGGTCAAGAAAATTGGTCATGTTGAACATCCAGTAGTCTATGTTTAACCAGTTCATTATCACCCTGATTGGGAAGGCAGTTATAGTCGTAAGGATCAAGATCATTATGGTTATGATCATAATGGTGTTGCTACCAGTTATGCTAAGGTTAAACAATATTAAGGTGCTAGTGTTTGGAATTATGCATTTGATGTGATTTATTAGTATTCTATTTGGAAGATTTAAACTTAAATGATTTGTGATAAACTTACAAAAAATTTAATAAATATTTTTGCAACGAACACTTGTTAATAGGGTTTTATTTTTTAAATAGTCACCATAGACAATAGCAGCCACCTGACTTCTATTAATTCACTTCCAGTTCAGTTCTAGTTCAGATCTAGTTCAAATCTAGTTCAGTTCTAGTTCAGTTCTAGTTCAGTTCTAGTTCAGTTCTAGTTCAGTTCTAGTTCAGTTCTAGTTCAGTTCTAGTTCAGTTCTAGTTCAGTTCTAGTTCAGTTCTAGTTCAGTTCTAGTTCAGTTCTAGTTCAGTTCTAGTTCAGTTCTAGTTCAGTTCTAGTTCAGTTCTAGTTCAGTTCTAGTTCAGTTCTAGTTCAGTTCTAGTTCAGTTCTAGTTCAGTTCTAGTTTATTTCAGTTCTAAAACTTTATTAAGTGTTTTTATACTCCAAATTTTTCACTTTATAGCATCTTTTTTGTTAAATATATTTATCTCGTGTATTAATACTCTGAAAGCTTGAAATCTTTTCATTCGTTGTGCCAACTTTCAAATAAATCACCCGAGTAGTTTAAAAGTTATATTAAATCAAAATATTTGTCCTCAACTATTCATTAATATCATCGACTACTATGCACTTTTCATTGTATACGTATAAGTAAACAAACGCAAGCACAGTGACACATATGCACACAAACACTTACACGTATATAGAGTGTGAGTAGTTTGTTCTTATTTACTTAGCTTACATGCTTAGTATGAGAAGTGCATAGTAGTAACTGCTGTTAAAGAAACTTAAAAGGTAATTGGTTATATTAATATAACTTCTGAAAAACTTAACCGATTTATTTGAAATTTGGCACATTTATAGAAAAGACTTAAGGCTTTTATAATATTGTTTGAAAAAGTACAGAAATTGCTTGAGAAGGACACTAAAGAGACGCAAAGTTAAACTAAAAGAATAGGTTTTATGGATTTAATGAATTTAATATTTAAGAAGAAATTTTTATAAAAATCGTTTGGCATGCATTAAAACTTTATTATAATAGACTTACAATTAGGTTATTTATTAAATAAGTTTGTGAAGAGCATTCATTATTTGGAGATTATATAAAACCAATTAATCACATCAATAATCGTAATTATTAAGCTTAAACGATTAATGTTGCTTCAAAATGGCATAAATAGCTGCAGGTTTATGATCATTAGTATAAGAATGATCGTAGTCACTAGTAGAATCAATACTATGATCACGATTAAGTTAATAACTAAATTGATGTTTAGGATTATAACTGTGATCTTTTGTGTGATCATAAGCATAGTTATAAGTGTTATGATATGCATGATCATAGCTATGTAAACGACTATAATCATAAGTATGTTCATTATCATGATCTTGAGCTTTTTTATAAATATAATTATGACGTGGGATATTATCAACATAATCAACATTTTGATTTAAATTATTATAGTCTTCATGTTGATAATTTGCTTTTAAAACAACATTTAAAGGTTTTGTTTCACCTTTAGTAGGTTCAACTTGTCCAATTTTTCTAACAACTGCCCGAAAACCATTAACAGCATCAGCTGTATACTCAACAATACGTATAGTGCCATCGGCTTCTTTTAAGGAATAGCCACCTAGGAGAGAGAAGTTTCAATTTGTTTAGTGTTTTTAGGACTTTTGCTACAAAAAAAACTCACCTTTTACCTGATCACCTTCCCGACGTTCCCATTGATTTTTAATATCTCCTGTCAACAAATCCTTGACACCATATTCATACTCATATTTGGCTTGGTTATCATTATAATGTTTATATTCCCCACTATGATCATGATGATTAACGTTATATGGTCCATGGGTGGCCAAATTGGTTTTGTACCAATCTTCATAATCATTGTAATCTTGGCTACGACTAAGCTTTTCCTTAGCTTCCCATTCTCCTTGTGATTTAGCAATATTTCCATGATGGGTTACTATAGCAAAACTGGTGGCTTGTCCTTTATCCTGCTGCTGCTTATGATGATAGCTAGTAGAGGCCCAAGCTAAACTACATATAGTCAAAAATTTAGCAACTGCGAGGAATCTCATTTTGTTAGAAGAATTTTGCAAATTTTCTTTGAACGTCTATGGATTATCCGAAGTCGTTAGGTTATTCTGTTCTGATCTTACAATTTTGTGTAATTAAGCTGAAATGTTGATAGTATTTATAATTAAATAGAATTCAAATTTTTTTAATTAATTTAAACATTCTAAATAAAATATCATAAAAATTGTAATAAAATTTGACGCAATTGCAGTATTTACTACGGCCTGTTACTCCAATTTATTAATTTGGTTAAAAAACACTAGATTTGACTAATTGTCTTTGACACACCCTAAAGAATGCAATTGTAATCCATATCCAGTGGTGTTAACTATTTGCTTTCAAAACAAGTGTGAATCACTTTGCCTGCCAGTTGTTTTACCAACTAAAGAGTTTTTAAGGAGATAAACAATTTAATTAACATTATTATAAACAATTAAATGTTTTAATTAATTAAACAGTAATTTAAATGCTTAAAAACGAAGCGAAAAATAAATTACAAATAAGTGATCATTTTACTGATCATATCACTGATTATATTAATAATCATTTTATTGATCATATTAATGATCATTCTACAGTTTATATTAATGATTATTATACTGATAACTTTAGTCATCTTTTTACCGATCTTCATTCTTGTAATCATACTAATATCATTCTACTGATATTACTAGTGATCATTTTATTGATCTTTTTATTGATTATATTAACGATTCTGCTTATCATAATATCGAATATGCCACTGATCACCCTAATATTCATTAATGATTATTCTATTGATCTTTGTACTGATCATACTTATGATTAACGATGATTCTAATGTTAATGCTAATCATATTAGTGATCATAGATATGATAATAGTAATGATCATAAACAAGATCGTTGTAATTATCATTTTAATAATCAAGATAAGATCGTTCTAATGATCATAATGACACTTTTAATGATCATAGATAAGATCATTCTAATGATCATAGATAAGATCATTCTAATGATCATGAATAAGATCATTCTAATGATCATAGACAAGATCATTCTAATGATCAAAGATAAGATCATTCTAATGATCATGAATAATATCATTCTAATGATCATAGACAAGATCATTCTAATGATCATAGATAAGATCATTCTAATGATCATGAATAACATCATTCTAATGATCGTAGATAAGATCATTCTAATGTTCATAGATAAGATCATTCTAATGATCATAGATAAGATCATACTAATGATCATAGATAATATCTTTCTAAAGATCAAAGATAAGATCATTCTAATGATCACAGATATGCCATTCTAATGATAATATCATTCTAATGTTCAAAGATAAGATCATTCCATTGATCATAGATTAGATCATTCTAATGATCTTAGATAAGATCGTTCTAAAGATCATAGATAAGATCATTCTAATGATCAAAGATAAGATTATTCTAATGATCATAGGTAATATATATGATCATTCTAATGATCATAGATAAGATCATTCTAATGATCATAGATAAGATCATACTAATGATCATAGATAATATCTGATCAGTTTAATGTTCATAAATATGACTATTCTAATGATAATAGATATGCTCATTTTAATGATCAAAGATAGATTCAATAAACATACTTATGATCACTCTGGTATGTAATGATCCTTTAGTGATGATCATATTAATGATCTTAGCTAGTGATCATACAAATAATCATAATGTTATTAATAATCATTCTGTCGATCAATTTTGATTAGTATTATGGCTATGATCATACTAATCGCGGCTATGATCATATCGTTTCACAGTTACTGATCCCTTTATGATCATTCTTATCAAAACAATGATCATACTACTAACTTTTATTCATTATTATAGTTTTGATCTTACTCATGTCAACAAATATGGTCATTTGTATATTCTTTTGGTATGAATCATACTGATCTAATTAATAAAAATACAATCCAAAACAATTAAATTTTATTACATTTTTATAACAATTAATATAGAATGTTTAACTAAATTAAAACTTTGTTACGAAAATTAGTAACGAAATTTTAAAGTATAAATACGAACAACAAAAAAGCAAAACTAAAGAAATTTAAAAATCGAAACAAGACAAACCAAACGTTCCTTTAAATAATACAAGTCTTTTCAGAAAAACTTTAAAAACTTTACACAAAATGAAGTTCATAACAATTGCTTCCATATTAGCAATATGTGGTTTAACTTTGGCCACCACAACCTATCACCAACCACAGGATAACGCACAAGCCACAAGTTATGCTTTTATCACAACACAACATGGGGATATGGGCAAACAACATGGTAAAGAATACCATGGTTATGAAGATTTGGCAAAAAATGAATGGTCCACTCACGCTATAAAACATAATCATTATGATCAAAGTGGGAAATATAAACATTATAGTGATATCGAAGCCAAATATGAGTTTGAATATGGTGTCAAGGATTTGACGACAGGAGATATTAAAAATCAATGGGAACGCCGGGAAGGTGATCAGGTTAAAGGTGAGTTTTTTTGTAATAAAAGTCCTAAAAACAATAAACAAATTAAAAATCCTCTCCCCTAGGTGGCTATTCCTTAAAAGAAGCTGATGGCACTATACGTATTGTTGAGTATACAGCTGATGCTGTTAATGGTTTTCGGGCAGTTGTTGGAAAAATTGGACAAGCTGAACATCCTAAAGGCGAAACTAAACCTTTAAATGTTGTTTTAAAAGCAGACTATCAACATGTTGACTATGATAATTTAAATCAAAATGTTAATCATGTTGATAATATCCCACGTCATTATTATATTTATAAAAAAGCTCAAGATCATGATAATGAACATACTTATGATTATAGTCGTTTACATAGCTATGATCATGCAAATCATAACACTTATAATTATGCTTATGATCACACTAAAGATCACAGTTATAATCCTAAACATCAATATAGTTATAAACTTAATCGAGATCATAGTATTGATTCTACTAGTGACTACGATCATTCTTATACTAATGATCATAAACCAGCAGCTATTTATGCCATTTTGAAACAACATTAAACATTAAAGTTTAATAATTACGATTATTGATGTGATTAATTGGTTTTATAGAATCTCCAAATAATGAATGCTCTTCACAAACATATTTAATAAATAACCTAATTATAAGTATATTATAATAAAGTTTTACTGCATAACAAAAAAATATTACAACATTTTTTTCTTAAATATCGAATTTATTAAATCTATTCTTTTAGTTTAAATTTCCGTCTCTTTAGTGCCCTTCCCCAGCAATTTCTGTACTTTGTCAAACAATCTTTTAAAAACATAAAGTCTTTTCTATAGATGTATAAAATTTCAATACAATCGGTTTAGTAGTTCAGAAGTTATATTAAAAAAATAACCAAATTGCCTTTATATACGTGTAAGTGTTTGTGTGTATATGTGCCAAATTGTTCCTTCTACTGCTTACTTACATTAAAACAATGAGAAGTGCATAGTAGTCGATATTACTTATGAATGGTTGAGGACAAATAGTTTGATTTAATATAACTTTTAAACTACTACAGCGATTTATTTGAAAGTTGGCATAACGAAAGAAAAGATTTCATGCTTTCAGAGTATTAATCCACGAGAATATATTTATCTCGTGGATTAACAGAAAAGATGCTATAGAGTGAAAAATTTGGACTATAAAAATACAAAATAAAGCTTGAGTTCTGAACTAGAACTGAGTTAGAACTGAACTAGAACTGAACTAGAGCTTAACTAGAACTGAACTAAAACTGAACTAAAACTGAACTAGAACTGAACTAGAACTGAATTAGAACTGAGCCAGAACTGAACTAGAACTGAATTTGAACTAAACTAGAACTGAACTATAACTCAACTTGATCTAAACTAGAACTGAACTAGAAATGAACTGGAACAGAACTAGAACTGAACTAGAACTGAACTAGAACTGAACTAGAACTGAACTAGAACTGAACTAGAACAGAACTAGAACTGAACTAGAACTGAACTAGAACTGAACTAGAACTGAACTAGAACTGAACTAGAACTGAACTATAACTCAACTAAATCTAAACTAGAACTGAACTAGAACTGAACTAGAACTGAACTAGAACTGAACTAGAACTGAACTAGAACTGAACTAGAACTCAACTAGAACTGAACCAGAACTGAACTAGAACTGAACTAGAACTGAACTAGAACTGAACTAAACTAGAACTGAACTATAACTCAACTAGATCTAAACTAGAACTGAACTGAACTGAACTAGAACTGAACTAGAACTGAACTAGAACTGAACTAGAACTGAACTAAAACTGAACTAGTATTGAACTAGAACTGAACAATAACTGCACTAGATCTGAACTTGAACTGAACTAAACTAGAACTAATCTAGGATTGAGCTGGAACTAATCTAATAATCAAGAAAAATATTAAAAAACTTTTGTTTTAAAATTATTATTCAATATTTTAAAAGTTTCGTAAAAATCAGTTTAATTTAAATCTTTATCAAAACTAGTAATAAATCACATCAAATGCATAATTGCAAAAACCAGCACCTCAATATTGTTTAACCTTAGCGTAACTGGTAGCAACACCATTATGATCATAACCATAATGATCTTCGTCCTTATGACCATAACTGCCTTCCCAATCAGAATGATAATGAACTGGTTTGACATAGACTACTGGATATTCAGCATGACCAATTTTCTTGACCACAGCATTGAAACCATTATGATCATCAGCAGAATATTCAACAATGCGTGTAGTACCATCGGCCTCCTTTAAAGAGTAGCTGCCTAAGGAGGAAAATTAAAAAGAAATTTTCATATAATTTTGATTTTGTTGTAAGTTTGTATGACAAACTTACCCTTAACATGATCACCATCACGATGTTCCCATTGATTTTTAATATCTCCTGTCTTCAAATCCTTGACACCATAATCAAATTGATATTTGTCATGTTTGTCATTATACTGCTGTTGATGCCAATCACCTTGATCATAATGATCAAAAGCTACAATTTTATAAGGTTTATGTTCAATACTATGTAAGGGAACCAATTCCTGGTTATGCCAGTCGTCAAGAGGTTCAGCTATATGTTTTGTAACAATAGCATAACTTGAGCCTTCTCCTTTATCGTGATAAGAATGAGGAGCTGCAACAGCTAATGAACAAGTGTTTTTTTTTTTTTTTTTGTCTGTTTAATTTGACTTAAACTAAAGAACTGTTGTGATTTTGTTTAACTATTTGGGGTTTTTATATTAAATTAAATTTTACAATAATTTTGTTTTTGGTAAATTTTAAATTAATAAAAATTTTTATAACAACTTAATTTGAAGTTTTATTACTTGAATTAAATTCAATTCGCATTGTATGCAATTGTGTTTAATTGTTAACATTCTAATTTAGTTCACTATTAAGGCTAATGATCTAAATATTTGGTTAATAAACCAAACTAAGTATGTGTCATATGTCATATTTAAAATATAATTAATTTAACTTGAAAAATTTTTTTAGAGACTTAAAATTTTGATTTCTAGATTGCTTATAAATCAGGAACAAATATCCTTTGTGGGAGTTTACATAGCCATCTTCCAGTCTTAATATAATTTTAACATTAGCTTTTAATCTAGTTCTTTTCTAGTTCTGTTCTAGTTCAGTTCTAGTTCTGTTCTAGTTCTGTTCTAGTTCTGTTCAAGTTCTGTTCTGGTTCTGTTGTAGTTCTGTTCTAGTTCTGTTCTAGTTCTGTTTTAGTTCTGCTTTAGTTCAGTTCTAGTTCTGTTCTAGTTCTGCTTTAGTTCTGTTCTAGTTCTGTTCTTGTTCTGTTCTTGTTCTGTTCTAGTTCTGTTCTAAATCTGTTCTAGTTCTGTTCTAGTTCTGTTCTAGTTCTGTTCTAGTTCTGTTCTAGTTCTGTTCTAGTTCTGTTCTAGTTCTGTTCTAGTTCTGTTCTAGTTCTGTTCTAGTTCTGTTCTAGTTCTGTTCTAGTTCTGTTCTAGTTCTGTTCTAGTTCTGTTCTAGTTCTGTTCTAGTTCTGTTCTAGTTCTGTTCTAGTTTTGTTCTAGTTCTTTTCGAGTTTTGTGTTAGTTCTGTTCTATTTCTGTTTTATTTTTATTCTAGTTGCTCTAGGATCTTTGTTTGGGACTAAAAGATCCTGCATTAGCAACAAATGTCGACCAAGTTTTAATAATTTAAACAATTCAAAATATTTAAGGTATTTCTCTAATAATAATCAACAAAACGATGGCTAATTTTTCAAATGTAATAAAACTCAATATATTTCATAGCCATTTTTACAATTAACTTAAAAACCACAGAATATCACAAAAACAAAAACTGTATTCATTCGTTTCAAAATTGAATTATTTTCACACTTCTAAACCATAGATGATTGCATGTGAATTCTTGCTTTGTTATGGCTATGACGCAGTCAATCCATTAGCCAGGTTAAGTGTGATAACCTTATTAATGAAATGGATTGGAATGGTTAAAAACAGCACAATTCTATTATTATAAAATGCACCAAAAAAATTATTTCAGTTTTTTTATAAAAAAAAATTAAAAATAAAGAATGTTAATTAATTTTTGCTGTAAACAAATAAAATTATTAATAATAATTTTGCTATAAATAGCCTTAATAATTAAGTAAAACTATAACAGTTCTTTGTAGAAAAACAAACGTTAATTAACTAGTTAACAGTCAAATTTAGTCAAGCGCGAAAAAAATAAAAATGAAATTTTTAGCTGTTGGTACATTCTTAGTCCTTTGTGGTTTGGCTAAAGCAGCTCCTTCCTATCTACATCATCACGATAAAGGACATGCCACCAGTTATGCTGTCATTACGAAACATGAAATAGAACCACATCATGGATGGCATGCCAATGAATGGGCTCCCCATGGTATTGAACATAAGAGTTATGATATTGTAGGTGCTGATCATTATGATCATGGAGATTGGCATCATCATGATTATAATGACAAACATGCCAAATATGAGTTTGATTATGGTGTCAAGGATTTGAAAACAGGAGATATTAAAAATCAATGGGAACAGCGTGATGGTGATCATGTTAAGGGTGAGTTTTTGATGGAAACTCATAACAAAAAACAAAATCTTCTTCAATCTCATTTTTAGGCAGATACTCCTTAAAAGAATCCGATGGTACTACACGCATTGTTGAATACACTGCCGATGGTCATAATGGTTTCAATGCTGTGGTTAAGAAAATTGGTCATGCCCATCATCCTGAGGTTTATGCTAAACCTATTCTTCATCATGGTGGTTGGGAAGGTGATTACGGTCATTCTCTCGCTTACGATCATGGTCATGGCCATGGTCATGCCACTAGCTATGCTAAAGTTTGGCAACATTAAGTGGCGTTTTACGTTTTAGTCCAAAAAAAAATCTGAAAAAAACTTTGTGATTTTAATGATAAGACACTTTTGATGAAACCTCTAAAAATTTTGTAAATAAATTTTATATTTTAAGCAGCATGAATAAAAACGAAAAGTTTAAATAAAAAAATATACTGTTTTAAATTAACACTATTTACTAAGAACACGGCGGGAGTATGAATAATTAACGGATTTTCATAAGCTGCAGTTGTAGACCTATCTAAAGTTCTACTTAGAATGTACTGTAAGTTATATTTTGGATCATTATATAGCCTAATGGCCTTCACTTTGGAACTTTATTTTCATAGTATACCAATCGGCTTATTTTCGTTTTATGAGTCGATTTAGCTATGTCTGTCCGTATGGCCGGCTGGCTGTCCATGTAAACCTTTTGCGCAAGGTATAGGTCGAAATTTTCTAGATAATTGGATGAAATTTGGCAATTTCGCTTTTTTAGACCCAATGATAAAGCCTATTGAAAATGGTTAAAATCGGTCCATTTTTTCACCTAGCCCCCATAGAACATATGGTCGGTCACGCCCGACTATACTTTCATACTTATTTTAGATATACATTTGGCCTAATTATACTTCCTTTTTAACCCTAGTTCTGTTCCAGTTCTAGTTCTGTTGTAGTTCTGTTGTAGTTCTGTTGTAGTTCTGTTGTAGTTCTGTTCTAGTTCTGTTCTAGTTCTGTTCTAGTTCTGTTCTAGTTCTGTTCTAGTT
>NC_060953.1:10161586-10163496 GCF_022045245.1 Lucilia cuprina | reverse complement strand
GAACTAGAACAGAACTAGAACAGAACTAGAACAGAACTAGAACAGAACTAGAACAGAACTAGAACAGAACTAGAACAGAACTAGAACAGAACTAGAACTGAATTGGAAGTGAGCGTAGAATATTTAAATTTGAGATAGATTTTCTATATAAGTTTTCTCAGGATTTGAAAGTTTTTATATAAAATGATTTCCAATACTTTATTTTGAATATATTACTGTATTTGGCAACAAATTTCTAAAAGAGCTAAAGTTACGACGTTATAAAAATAGATAAAGGAAACATTTAAGACTAAATTAGTATTAGTAATTGTAAGAGTAACTTAATAAAAGAAGTTAAAAACATTTAATAAGTCTTTGGAATTTGACAAGAAAATTGCCTTAATCGTTTAACAAAATGCAATAATGAAAATTCTCCTAAATTAATGACTATAATGAGAATGTTCATGACTCTCATGTTCAAGATGAGGATGACCGATAATCTTGACAACAGCATTATAACCATTCTTATGATCAGCGGTATACTCTACAATACGGGTAGTGCCATCGGCTTCCTTAATGGTGTAGCTACCTATAGGATGAGAAAAAGTGATTGAGATGATAAAGATGCAAATTTGAAACTTAAAAAAAAACTCACCTTTTACTTTATCACCATCTCTGGTTTCCCAATGTTTTTTCGAGTCGCCGGTCTTTTCATCCTTAACAGCATAATCATATTGGTATTTGGGATGAGCATAATAATCTTCATCATGATCATGACCACCATCATAATCTTCATGAGCATCATCGCTGTGATCGAATTTATGCGAGAAGTGTGCCAATTCATGACCTCCATCTGCTTGATGTTCTTCCCACGATTTGTGCGAGTATTCATGTTTAACAGTGGGCTCTTCGTGTTTACTAACCACCGTATAACTACTAACATGATGTCCATGATGCTGATGAGGCACAAGTCCTGCAGCAGCCAAACCACAAATGGCCAACAACAAAATACCGACTGATGTTAGGAAACGCATTGTATGCTGATTTTGTTTTTGTTGTTTTAGAACAAAAAAAGGGTCCAACAATAGATGTGTGTAAAACAATTGAATGTAGTCCAAACACTGATATCAATTGGTGGTTTAACTTGGTTATTTATACTTAACAATATTACTCCAGCTAATTAGTGTTCATTTTCGGGTTACGATTCGATGCTATTTTTTGTTATTTTTGGTTTCTTTTGTTTTTTTTTTCTCTGTTGTAAAAACCATTTAATATTGTACTTAATTTTAATTTTCTGTTGTTGCTGCTCTCTTTTACGTGTTGGACTTTTGGTATGTTCATTTAGAAATTTACATTCTATTTTTACTGTGGTGCAACCGAAAAAAAATCGACATGCTGTAGTTTTGCCATATTTTCAATATAAAACTTAAGTTGGTTTTTGGTTGTTGCTGAAACTAAATTCCCAATTACAAGTGAAAATAAAAAAATAATGGAATATTTGTTACAAAATTTGTAACATTAGTTGTTTTGGCCAATAAAATGAACTTCAACTTGGGTAAAATGAAGAAAAAAAGAGGTCACATGTAATGCTTGGTGGGTTGTGAAAATAGTAGTTTTGAAATTATTTAGTTATCCTTTTTGGACACATTTATTGTATTAATCAGGAATTAAGATCTAACCGAACTTATCCAGCATAATAAGCAGCATAGAAACCCTTAATAAAGAAGCATCAAAATAATTAATATAGAACTAGAACAGAACTAGAACAGAACTAGAACAGAATTAGAACATAACTAGAACATAACTAGAACAGAACTAGAACTGAACTAGAATAGAACTAGAACAGAACTAGAACAGAACTAGAACAGAACTGGAACAGAACTAGAACAGAACTAGAACAGAACTAGAACAGAACTAGAACAGAACTAGAA
>NC_060953.1:10153661-10161486 GCF_022045245.1 Lucilia cuprina | reverse complement strand
TCTAGTTCTGTTCTAGTTCTGTTCTAGTTCTGTTCTAGTTCTGTTCTAGTTCTGTTCTAGTTCTGTTCTAGTTCTGTTTTAGTTCTGTTTCAGTTCTGTTCTAGTTCTTTTTAGTGTTCTAGTTCATAGTTAGTGTTACATTTTAACCCCCAAACCTATTAGACCCTTTCATTAATCCACCTGTAATTTTGAATATTGGATCTATTTATACTTTGATTTTTTTGTTCTTCCAAATAACTAATTTATTATTTATTGCTTTTCTTGTTGTTGCTATTGTTTGTTGTCTCAAGGTCATTGCAGTTCTACTTAAATAATTTATTACTTCTCATTGTTGTTATTTACAACACAATAACTCTCCTTTTCATTTAGTTTTGGCCACAAACTAAAAATAATTCATTGTTTTTTCTGCTAAAAATTTAAACCCAAAAAACCAACCATTTGAACAATAGAGTTTTGGTTCTTGTTTTTTGTTGTTGTTGTTGTGTTTTTACCATAAAGAATTGTTTAAAACCAGCTCGTGTTGCCATACTTTTGTGTGTTGTAGTTGGTTTTTTTGTTTCTATATTTGTTGGTTTTGTTTTTTTTTTTAATATGTTCTTTTTCAACCGCAGCAGGTGCTATTTGTTGCTAGAGCCATTGTTTTATTGTTGAGTTATTGTTGTTATTGTAATTTTGAGTTTTTTTGCTACTTAAGCTTTTGTTTTTCGGCTTGATTGGTTTAACAATTAGTTAAAGGGGAGAATAAGCAAAAAAGGAGGGAAATGGAAAAATGTGTAAAAATTGTGAAAATATCTAGTAATCATGTATTGATACAACATTCAACACATTTGCAGATGATGAACAATTCCGTCTGAATTTCTTATTTTATTGTAAAACTATTTATGTTATGAATACTCCTATTATTGCTCCATTTACAAAAATTCCATGTTTAGTTGTAATCTTAAGCAATAATTCAGTTTATATTTATTTATTACATTGTCTCGTTTAACGTTTTATTTTATTAAAAGTTTACATGAAATTTAAAACAATATTGCTTTTTCATAAATACTTTAAAATTGATTGTTTATAAATATTTTTTTTTCATAATCAGGGGTTTAAATGCAATTTCTGTTGTTATTTTTGGTTTATAGGCTTTATTATTGTTATTAAATATTAATAATATGTATTTGGTTTTGTAGTGGCCAGTAAGCAGTGTGTTTTTGTTATTTTTGCCACAATTACCCCATTAAATAGTTGTTAAACATATTTATTATTATTTTTTCATAAAATTATTGGTCATACTAGCAACGCCATGCAATTTATATACTACAACAATACAACTTAATTTTAAAGTTTAAACACACTAACTTAACAACATTTATTTCCAGCTAAAAACCTCAACCATAAATAGTTTTGTTTCTGCAGATTTTTTTCGGTTTTAATACAGATTTGGTCAGCAGTTAGTTAATAACTCAATTTATGTTAAAACTTAGATTATCGCCTTAAAGTCTAAAAAATTGTGTTTGCTTATATTTGTTCCACTAATAATAGTCATTTTATGGTTTTTACTAATTTTTTCTATTTTTTTTCTCGGTCAAAAAAAAAGGTGTGATAATTAATGCTCTTTTTTGGGAGTCGCTATAACAAAATTATATGTATAAGAATGTTATTTAGTTTCTAAACTACAATTGATTTAGTAGCATTTAGCATAAAATTCATGGTAATTTGTTGATTTAGTATGTGTTTAATAAGTCTTAAAGCTAAATTATTTATGGTTGACTGAGGGAGTCGTGGGAAAATGTAAATTAATTTTAAGGTGTTAATGAAATGAGATAAATTACTAAACTAAAACTGAACTAGAGCAGAACTAGAACTAGAACAGAACTAGAACAGAACTAGAACAGAACTAGAACAGAACTAGAACAGAACTAGAACAGAACTAGAACAGAACTAGAACAGAAATAGAACAGAACTAGAACAGAACTAGAACAGAACTAGAACAGAACTAGAACAGAACTAGAACAGAACTAGAACAGAACTAGAACAGAACTAGAACAGAACTAGAACAGAACAGAACTAAAACTCAACTGGAACTCCACTAGAATTGAATTTGCTTTTTGCCAATATCAATGACTGTGTGTTTAAATCTTAAAATTGCCTTCATAAAACCATTTTAGGTGAAACAAATAAAATTTAGCAATGACTCATAAAACAATGTCTAAACTGCTTCCACTTAATTTTAACACTTCTTTAAAAATCAATTTAAAAACCTTGATCTTATGACCAAAACTTCTGCGGAAAATTAGTATTAAGTTTTTTTTTTTGTAACAAAGATAAAAACCACCTGACAAAAAAAGGTATCTGAGTACATGACATAAGAAGTAGCATTTTAGCACGTTTATACAATGGCAAAATAAATGTTCATTATCCGAGACCAAATAAGTTTATAGATTGAAAATGTTAAAAATCAATTGTTTAACTTAAGCGTATGTGTGTGTGTGTGTGAGTTGTTTGTTTTAGCTGCAGTGATACGTGTAATGTTGCTTAAAATGACAATTTAAGACAGGTTTAACAGAGATGCATTTAAGTAAGGAGTGATAGTTTTAGAGGTGTAGAGAGGGGCAGGGGAGGGTTCTAGGTATTAAGAAAGTAATGGGAATAGAATAGCACTGTTCTAGTTTTTCCACTATTTCAGTTGAAGTTACTTCACTTTTAATTAGTTTACTATTCAGATCTGAATTAATTTTTATACAATTCTGGTTTAGTTTTTATGAATTTTTTATCTAAAGTTCAGTTTCAGTCTTCGCCAAAATATTGCCGTCATTAAACTTGATCGGTGGTCTCTGAACACTATTTGAAATATCTTATATATAACGAAATTTTAATGTTTTGAACTTATTAAAAATTTGAAATTACAAAATTTTTTATCTTAAAGTCTAACTTGGTCAATAGTTTCCATTAGTTAAGTGTATATAAATTTCGTCAGAATATTATTGCTTTTTAAGTTTGTGTGTATGTGTGTGTGTGTTTTCAATATAAAATTTATTGGGAAAACCAGTAAGTTTGAGTTGTTTCTCGTTTTCGTATTTGGTCCGCTTAAGATTTTTACTAAATATAGTTAAGTTAAGGTTAATAATCATTTATTTATGATTGATTTTTTTATTTTGCTTTAATTTATAATTATTGCAGAACATATTAGGCAGTGGTTTTGTATCACCTGCTGATTGACGACTGTTAATGTTAATGGTACTTGCTGGCGATTGCCAAGACTCTATTAATACAGAAAAAAAACATTAACTCATAGTCAGCCTACTTCACATTCAGTTAAAATTCAAACGAAATAATTGTGTAAATTTTAAGTTGGAAACAAATTTTATTTAAAAGAATTTGGCTACAGTAGCCAAAAATGATTTCTTGATTAATAGGAATTATCACTGCACCTAATACTATTTTTATCATATTATTTATATTTTCCATTCATTTCTAGTTCAATTCTAGGTCAGTTAAATTTGCATAATTTTATACAAAAATATGCATTTCATTTAATATAACTTTTTTACCCTAATTACTCCATATTTAAAATACAAATAACATTTTCACAAACTACACTTTATTACCTATCCAATGATATATAATAAGTCATATCTTGTATATCCAAATACTTCACAATATTGCTTTGAAATTAAAATATCCCTTGACAATTCCTCTACTTATTAATGTTATCTATAAACGTTGCTTACTATGCGCTTCTCATTTTTACATGTACCAAAGTTATGTCAACGTTGTTGTTGCTATTGTTATAAGAGCGCTTAAGTAAACTTTTCGTAACGGCAAATACGTCTTTTTTTTATTAAGAACAACATATGATGAGTGCGTATTGGCCGTAACTAAAGCTAATAAAAGAAAAAATAAAGGGAAATTTTAAATTTTTAGAAAAAATTTTTTTTTGAAAAATTTTATTTTTTGTTTAAAATAATGGATTTTTATTTAAAAAATGGATCTTTATTAAAAAATATTGAGTTTTATAAAAAAATGATTTTTACTAAAAAAAAGGATTTTTATTAAAAAAATTGATTTTTATTAAAAAAAATGATTTTTATTAAAAAAAAATTATTTTCATTAAAAAAATGGATTTTTATTAAAAAAACAATGGATTTTATAAAAAAAAATTAAAAATAATTTTTATAAAAAAAATAAATTTAAAAAAAAAATAATTTTTATAAAAAATGAATTTTTATTGAAACAATTAATATTTATTGAAAAAAAGGATTTCTTTTAAAAAATTGGATTTTTATTAAAAAATGGATTTTGTTAAAAAAAAATGAATTTTTATTATAAAAATATATTTTTAGTATAAAAAATAGATTTTTATGGAATAAATCGATTTTTATTGAAAAAATGTTATTTTTCTAGTTCTGTTCTAGTTCTGTTCTAGTTCTGTTCTAGTTCTGTTCTAGTTCTGTTTTAGTTCTGTTTTAGTTCTGTTCTAGTTCTGTTCTAGTTCTGTTCTAGTTCTGTTCTAGTTCTGTTCTAGTTCTGTTCTAGTTCTGTTCTAGTTCTGTTCTAGTTCTGTTCTAGTTCTGTTCTATTTTCGTTCTATTTCTGTTCTAGTTCTGTTCTAGTTCTGTTCTGGTTCTGTTCTAGTTCTGTTCTAATTCTGTTCTAGTTGTGTTCCAGTTCTGTTTTAGTTCTGTTGTTGTTCTGTTCTAGTTCTGTTCTAGTTGTGTTATAGTTGTGTTCTATTTGTGTTCTAGTTGTGTTCTAGTTGAATTCTAGTTCTGTTGTAGTTCTGTTCTAGTTGAATTCTAGTTCTGTTGTAGTTCTGTTCCAGTTCTGTTCTAGTTGTATTCTAGTTGTGTTTTAGTTGTGTTCTATTTGTTTTCTAGTTGTGTTCTAGTTGTGTTCTAGTTGTATTCTAGTTCTGTTGTAGTTCTGTTCTAGTTCTGTTGTAGTTCTGTTCTAGTTGTGTTCTAGTTGTGTTCTAGTTCTGTTGTAGTTCTGTTCTAGTTCTGTTCTAGTTCTGTTCTAGTTCTGTTCTAGTTCTGTTCTAGTTCTGTTCTAGTTCTGTTCTAGTTCTGTTCTAGTTCTGTTCTAGTTCCGTTCTAGTTGTGTTTTTGTTCATTTTGAGTTCAGGTCTAGTTCAGTTCTAGTTCTGTTCTAGTTCTGTTCTAGTTCTGTTCCAGTTCTGTTCTAGTTCTGTTCTAGTTCTGTCCTATTTCTTTTCTATTCCTGTTCTATTTCTGTTCTAGTTCTGTTCTAGTTCTGTTCTATTTCTGTTCTAGTTCTGTTCTAGTTCTGTTTTAGTTCTGTTCTAGTCCTGTTCTAGTTCTGTCCTATTTATGTTCTATTTCTGTTCTATTCTAGTTTTGTTCTGATCTAGTTCTGTTCTAGTTTGGTTCTGATTCTGTTTTAATTCTGTTTACATCGATTACACATCTTAATTAAGCTGTATTTAATTTAATTTACGTTATTAGCATTTTACTTTTCTTCTAAATTTTAAATATTTCCCTTTTATTCAGAATATCTTAAATCTAATCTGCACAAATTTAACGTTAATTTATTGAAAATATTTCTGTGTACAATAAATTCCTTTTTAAATGTTCTCATAGACATAATTATTATAATTATCGTATTGATTCGTTTTAATAATATTTGGGGAAAAACAATTTGAAACCAATATTTATTACAGATAAAGGACATAAGGAGAGAGTGTAATAAAATAAATTTATTGGCTGTAATACAGGCATAGAGCAATAATACAGAGTGAACTATATGAAGACATACAATAAAATTCAAATAATTTGTTTGCTTTAAAAAGCAATTAATAGTAAAACTAGCTATCACTGGATCACTACTTATGATAATTTGTTACATTTCACTTTTGCATATTTTAATTTCTGTTCTCAGAATTTCAATTCCCTCTGTATTGTACACATGCATTATAAATAATATATCAATACAATTATTAATGTAACCACATTATGTTTAATAACATACTAATTAAAATTAATTACATTATGTTTTTTTTTTTTGTTTCTTCTGATAAATTTATTTATTTGCCAGTAATTTCGATTGTATTTATTTGGATGTTTGTTTAAATTTATGTAGATACAACAATTTTTGTCTTCAATTGCTACATTTGTTTGGCTGTTTGTGCATATCTGTTCAGAGATTTGAAATTAATGTTGGCAATTAACATTTTTTGTACAGAAACACACCCATATTTGCAGCCCAACCAATTAACTAGAAATAGCAAAAAAAAAAATTAAATAAAAATACAAATAATAAAAATGATTTGATGCTTTTTTTCTACACACTTTTTTATTGCATTCCCCAAGTTATCAAATTGTTTTTAACAGAAACAAAAGTGAGAGGGTTGTACGAAAAGTTGTAGTACAAGTAAATGGTGAAAGTAGTTGCACTACTACTACTATACTTCGTAGCATAATGAATGACAATAATATGTCTTTATAAGTTATGTTTTACAATTGGTAGTTAGTAATGACAATAACAAGTAATTATATTCTATTTAATTTACAAGTTTTTTATTAACTTGTTAATTAAATATTAACTACAAAATCGTTGTTCATTGTTATTTAATCCCTACACCATCCAGAGAGACAGGTGTTATCCGTTCATGCCGATGTGCGATAACAAAAATATTTTTTTGAAACTATTAAGCTATGTCTGTCTGCCTGTTTGTTTCTCTGTTTGTCTGTCTATCTGTCTGCCTGTTTGTTTGTCTGGTTATCTGTCTGTCTATTTGTCTGTCTGTCTATTTGTCTGTCTGTCTGCCTGTTCTAGTTCTGTTCTAGCTCTGTTCTAGTTATGTTCTAGTTATGTTCTAGTTCTGTTCTAGTTCTGTTCAAGTTCTGTTCTAGTTCTGTTCTAGTTCTGTTCTAGTTATGTTTTAGTTCTGTTGTAGTGCTGTTCTAGTTCTGTTCTAGTTGTGTTCTAGTTGTGTTCTAGTTGTGTTCTAGTTGTGTTCTAGTTGTGTTCTAGTTGTGTTCTAGTTCTGTTCTAGTTCTGTTGTAGTTCTATTCTAGTTCTATTCTAGTTCTGTTCTAGTTCTGTTCTAGTTCTGTTCTAGTTCTGTTCTAGTTCTGTTCTAGTTCTGTTCTAGTTCTGTTCTAGTTCTGTTCTAGTTCTGTTCTAGTTCTGTTCTAGTTCTGTTCTAGTTCTGTTCTAGTTCTGTTCTAGTTCTGTTCTAGTTCTGTTCTAGTTCTGTTCTAGTTCTGTTCTAGTTCTGTTCTAGTTCTGTTGTAGTTCTGTTCTAGTTATGTTCTAGTTCTGTTGTAGTTCTGTTCTAGTTATGTTCTAGTTATATTTTAGTTCTGTTTTAGTTCTGTTCTAGTTCTGTTCTAGTTGTGTTCTAGTTGTGTTCTAGTTGTGTTCTAGTTCTGTTCTAGTTCTGTTGTAGTTCTGTTGTAGTTCTGTTCTAGTTCTGTTCCAGTTCTCTTCTAGTTCTGTTCTAGTTCTGTTCTAGTTCTGTTCTAGTTCTGTTCTAGTTCTGTTCTTGTTCTGTTGTAGTTCTGTTCTAGTTATGTTCTAGTTCTGTTGTAGTTCTGTTCTAGTTATGTTCTAGTTATATTTTAGTTCTGTTCTAGTTGTGTTCTAGTTGTGTTCTAGTTCTGTTCTAGTTCTGTTGTAGTTCTGTTGTAGTTCTGTTGTAGTTCTGTTCTAGTTCTGTTCCAGTTCTGTTCTAGTTCTGTTCTAGTTCTGTTCAAGTTCTGTTCTTGTTCTGTTCTAGTTCTGTTCTAGTTCTGTTCTAGTTCTGTTCTAGTTGTGTTCTAGTTGTGTTCTAGTTGTGTTTTAGTTGTGTTCTAGTTGTGTTCTAGTTGTGTTC
>NC_060953.1:10151781-10153561 GCF_022045245.1 Lucilia cuprina | reverse complement strand
ATAGTCTAGTCTATAGTCTAGTCTATAGTCTAGTCTATAGTCTAGTCTGTAGTCTAGTCTATAGTCTAGTCTATAGTCTAGTCTATAGTCTAGTCTATAGTCTGGTCTTGTCTATGATCTAGTGTATAGTCTAATCTATGATCAATTGTATAGACTTTGTTATGATTAATTCTGTAGTCTACACGATAGTCTAGCTTATTGTATAGTTTGTATTGAAAAGCAGTTGTAGATTTGTTTACTACTTTCTCAGGATTTATAAAAAATGGTTGGCTTTTTTGGCTGTGAAAACGGTAAAAGTAAAATACAGCTGAATAGCTGTGTTAATACACGGTGGTATAAACCGGATGTACATGCAATCCATTTCCGTTTTCTAATGTTTATGGCAAGAGTGCTCACGTGCAACTGTTTATGGAGTTGTAAGTAAGTGTGACAGTGGAAATATGCTTATAAGCATAGAAGTAAAAAATCTATAGACTTAAAAATTCGTGGGATTAAATAATTTAAGAAAAGAAGAATGGAATGGGTTTTTAGAAGACTCCTTGGTTTTTGTTTCTATCTAATAAATATTTCTCATTGCATATATTTTATTGTATGAATATGTTTGTCTGGAGTATTGAAACCCAAAAGCGTACTAATGTCATATTAAATTTAACTATTTCAGCTAAACTGTATACAAACATATGTTGGATTTCGAAAAATGCTATAAGTTTTTATTTTATGAAAGAAAGGAAAAACTTTAACATTTATTTTTGGCTGCTCTACATGAATCCTACAATTGGAATATGGAATGTAGATGAAATAAAATGGTATTATTTGTATGTTGAAAAAAATAAAATAAAAACAGGAAAAACAAACACAAGTACGCGTTTGTCTCCATTCAAGTGGTAACAAATCTTTGCAATTGCTCCACTGAGTGCTATTTCATTGCGTCGAATCGATAAATTTTATTTTTAGAAATATTTTTTTTTGTTGTCTTTCAACAAAAAATATATTTTTTCTGTAACTAAAATAAAAAATAAAAGTTTTTTTCTATGTTATTTTTAACCATAGGCAATCATAGTAATTTGTAAAGTTGTTTTTTTTACATTTGCTATACGGGTACTTTTTTCCTTTACACAACTATTGCTGTTGCAATTTTCCATGGCATTTTATATGTATGACCAGTTTTTGGGGATTTTTTTCTTCATTCTCGATTTTAGTTTTACAACATGTTTTACTTTATGTCTTTTGGATAAGAGTCAAACATCGCTTATAATTGTACTAAGTTTAGGTTAATGTTTTAGTGTGTTCCTTTTAAATTAAAATACCCATAAATATGGATACTTTATGCTTTTTTTGGGAGTCATTTTAAGAGCCTAGAAATTTATAGGAATTAATGAAAACAGCAAAAACTAAAAAAAAAAAACAACCAAATGTAGCAAAACATTGATTTTCAATTTTTGTCGCAATGCAGTTGACATTATGTTTTTAATGAAAATGTACGAGCATTAAAAGTCTTAGATGGTATTGAAATGTATTTTCAATAAAATGGTAAATAATAGATATTTCATATTAATGGGAGAAATAAAAGCATTTTGAAAGACAAATAGAAATACGTATAGTTCTGTCCTAAATCTGTTTTAGTTCTGTTCTAGTTCTGTTCTAGTTCTAGAAATACGTATAGTTCTGTCCTAAATCTGTTTTAGTTCTGTTCTAGTTCTGTTCTAGTTCTGTTCTAGTTCTGTTCTAGTTCTGTTCTAGTTCTGTTCTAGTTCTGTTCTAGTTCTGTTCTAGTTCTGTT
>NC_060953.1:10147745-10151681 GCF_022045245.1 Lucilia cuprina | reverse complement strand
AGTCTATAGTCTAGTCTATAGTCTAGTCTATAGTCTAGTCTATAGTCTAGTCTATAGTCTAGTTTATAGTCTAGTCTATAGTCTAGTTTATAGTCTAGTCTATAGTCTGGTCTATAGTCTATAGTTTAGTCTATGGTTAATCTACAGTCTAGTCGACAGTCAAGTCTATAGTGTAGTCCATAGTCTAGTCTATAATCTTACCTATAGTCTACTCGATAGTCTAGTCTATAGTCTACATGTGAGAGTAGTTTATCTTCAAAGCGTTTTGTTTATGTAAATAATATTAGTCTTTTCAAATTAAAAAGTCATTCTTATTATTATTTAAACATTATTTATTTGTTCAATAGGTAGTTGAAACAAACTTTAGTTAATTTGTAGAAATTATGTAAGAAATTAAAAATTGATTTGTTAAAAATCTAGTTTTTATAATTCAAACATTAGCTGATGAAATATTACAATTAAGTTACAATACATCATTAGTTACGTGTCATTGGGCAATTAAATTTATTTCAAAATAAAAAACTATGATAAAATAAACAAAAATATTATTAAGAAATGTATAAATAACAATATATATATATATAGAAATTATTGAAATAGAGTATTAAACGAGGTTGGATTTGCGGTTAGTGAAATGATAGGTTTTGAAGATGACATTTATTGAGTCAAAACTTTTCGCTCTAAAACCGAACGGTGACTTTCGGTGAAATATTGGTTAATTTATTTTTGAAATTTTAAATCCAACCTCGTATTTTTTATCTCTTTCGCTGTCTATCTGACCTTTCTCTTTTTTACATGTTCAGCCTGACAATTTATTTTTTATTTAAAAAAAACTGTCAAGTTATTGTCAATGTCTATCAACACTTAACTGACATATGTGTAACTTCCGAATTTCAGTTTCAAATCTATATAAATAATTACATGGAATTTTATAATAAAATTTTAATAAATCAATAACAAATTTATAATAAATTAAAATAAATTTTATTTATGTTAATTACTTTAATAACTATTAAATGAGTAAGTAACTTAATTAAAGCACCTTTTTATGACAAAAAACAACTAATATTTAAAAAAAAATATTTATTATAAACGGCATATTAAAATGTTATTAATATTGTTTATATTATTATAAAAAAACGCACACATCTGGGGGCTCGTTCTTATTTATTTTTATTGTTAGCTTTTTAAACTAGTTCTGAAACAAAACATGCATATTTAATGATAATAATTATATTAATTATTGTTTATAAAATAATTTTTAAATAAAAAATTAATTATAAAATTCAATTCTCTTTCCATAAAAATATTATGCTCTTTACTGGTTCTAGTTATTAAAAATTTCTCTTAACGATATAATTGAGGTTAACTACAGTTTAAGCCATATATCATTATACCCTACACCAGTATAGTGGGGAATGTGTTATGAGTTCGTGCTGATGTTTGTAACACCACCCTACTTAAAGTATACAATTCTGCTCAAAATCACTATTTATATCCGTCTGTCTGTGTGTCCATGTTAAGCTTGCGTCTAGCCTATAGTCTATAGTCTAGTCTATAGTCTAGTCTATAGTCTAGTCTATATTCTAGTCTATAGTCTAGTCTATAGTCTAGTCTATAGTCTAGTCTATAGTCTAGTCTATAGTCTAGTCAATAGTCTAGTCTATAGTCTACTCAATAGTCTAGTCTATAGTCTAGTCTAGTCTATAGTCTAGTCTATAGTCTAGTCTATAGTCTAGTCTATAGTCTAGTCTATAGTCTAGTCTATAGTCTAGTCTATAGTATAGTCTATAGTCTAGTCTATAGTCTAGTCTATAGTCTAGTCTATAGTCTAATCTATAGTCTAGTCTATAGTCTAGTCTATAGTCTGGTCTATAGTCTAGTCTATAGTCTAATCTATAGTCTAGTCTATAGTCTAGTCTATGGTCTATAGTGTAGTCTATAGTCTAGTCTATAGTTTAGTCTATAGTCTACTCTATAGTCTAGTCTCTACTCTCGTCTATACTCTGGTTTAGTCTATAATTTAGTCTATATTCTAGTCTATAGTCTAGTCTATAGTCTAGTCTATGGTCTGGTCTATATTCTAGTATATAGTATAGTCTTTTTTTCTATGGTCTAGTCTATAGTCTGGTCTATGGTCTTGTCTATATTCTAGTCTTTAGTCTAGTCTAAAGTCTAGTCTACAGTCTTGGGCATAGACCAGTATTTTTTCTATAGCCTTGTGTGTAGTCTAGTCTATAGTCTAGTCTAGTGGATGATCTAGTTTATAGTCTAGTGTATAGTCTGTGGGCTATTCTATAGATTCGTATACAGTCTGGTTTATAATGTTGCCATTCTCAGCTTTTTAAATATTTGCTGAATTGTTTTTATTGCATTCCACTGTGCAAATTTTTGTAAATTTTATATTATTCTCTTAAAGTTTGTTGTATTGTTTACACTATAATCCTCTAATAGTAAAACTGCATTCTAAAAAAGCAAATAACACATTAGAAACGATTTAAAAACAGATGCTTTTATATTCGTCTAACTCAATTTATTGCCAACTTTAAACGGGCAAACACAACAGGTGCATTAATGACATCTAGAACGGTTAAATATAAATATTAAGTGGAATATTAATGGAATATAAATATACTAAATATTAAAATAAAGACAGAGAAAGATATTAAATCTATTTAAATTTTGAAATAGTAAAAGTGAAAATACTTATAATTTATAAAGTTAACTATTAGATTATTAATTAAAAGGCTATTTATTATTAATAAAAACATGGTATAAAATAATAATAAATAAAACAATTAATGTCAAATTAAAAAATAATTTAAATATCATTAATAAACTTAACAAAATACATTACAAATGATTAAGGTGTCATAAAAAATATCATAACTAGCGATAACAAATGATATCAAATAGGTTTTAAATACTTTTTTAACAAAAATTTTCATTAGAAAACATTTTTTTTTAAAAAAATAAAAATAAAATAAATAAATAAAAAAAAATAAAAACTTAAGTTCTTGCTAAAAAACTCTAAATCAAACAAAATGTTGTTCAATATATCCCGCAAAAATTTCTTATTCCTTTTACTATTAAGTTCCATTGTGATTATTGTCATTATTATATTCTGTGCAACAACAACTGTTAAAACACAGTTTGAATGTTTCAATACGGAAGTGGATACGAAAAATTCAACATTGGAATTAGTGCATATAGTAAGTATTGAGGGCTATGAATGTCACAGTATTGTCACGAAATTTTTGAAAGAGAAAGGTATCAGTTAGTGAAAGCCAATTATCTAAACTATAATGTTATATTTATAATAAGTTCAAGCTACATAACAACAGCAATGGTACGAGTCTGAGACTAGACTATATACAAGTCAACAGACTAGACTAAGTATCTGACTATATACTAGACTATAAATTAGACTAGACTATATACAACACTATATAATAGACATAAGGTTAGACTACACTATAGACATGACTATACTATAGACCATACTATAGACTAAGCTATAGACTAGACTACATATTAGATACTCAAGACAAGAATATACATTCGACTATAGAAAAGACTATCTATTCGATTTTTGGCAAGACTATAGAACAGACAAAGAACAGACTATACTAGAGACTATATACTAGACTACACTATAGGCTAGACTATAGACTAGACTATAGACTAGACTATTGACTAGACTATAGACTAGACTATAAACTAGACTATAGATTATACTATAAATTAGACAATAGACTAGACTATGGACTAGGCTATAGCCTAGACTATAGACTAGGCTACATCCTAGACTATAAACCGGACTATAGCTTAGAATATAGACTAGACTAGACTATAGACTAGACTATAGACTAGACTATAGACTAGACTATAGACTAGACTATAGACTAGACTATAGACTAGACTATAGACTAGACT
>NC_060953.1:10145113-10147645 GCF_022045245.1 Lucilia cuprina | reverse complement strand
CTAGTCTATAGTCTAGTCTATAGTCTAGTCTATAGTCTAGTCTATAGTCTAGTCTATAGTCTAGTCTATAGTCTAGTCTATAGTCTAGTCTATAGTATAGTCAATAGTTTAGTCTACAGTATAGTCTATAGTATAATCTATAGTCAAGGCTATAGTCCAGTATCTAGTTTGGTCTATAGTCTAGGCTATAGTCTAGTCTATAATCTAGTCTATAGTATATTCTACATTCTAGTCCATAGTTTAGTCTATAGTGCAGTCTATTGTCTTATTTGTAGACTTGTCTATAGTTTAGTCTATAGTAAGTCTAGTCTGTACTCTACACTCTAGTTTAAAGTCTAATGTGTACTCTGTCTAGCAGTCTAGTCTACAGTGTTATTTGTACTATAGTCTAATACGAAGTCTAGTTTATAGTATGTCTATTGTCTAGTCCGTTCTAAAGTATAGTCCATAGTTTATAGTCTAATCGTTATATTTTAGGCATTGCGAATGCAGACTGATTGTAAGGCCTACTCTGAAATGGAAAAGCATTTAGTAAGTCTAGAGAAACCCGAAGGCCTCTATGAAGAGCTAAGCCAGTTAACTGGAGATAATGTGACAAAATCTAGTGATGTCAGTTCCATATTTATAACATTATGGGCAGAGGTACAATAATTTAACATATCAAAAGAAATGCTTTTTTTGAAAAATTTTCTTTAACAGCAATTATATGGCTTGAAATTACCCGATTGGACAAAAGTCTTATATCCCGATAAAATGCGTTTTATGGCCGAACAAAGTTATGTGGATTTAGTGGCGACAACTGAAATGAAGCGTATAAAAGCCGGACCATTTCTGGAAATGTTGACAAAACAAATGTTGGATAAGGTAAATGGAACGCTTAAGCCTACAGAGAGGAAAATGTTTATATATTGTGCTCATGATTGGACTATAACCAATATTTTGATTGGTTTGAAGGTGTGGAAAAGGCAAATGCCTAATTTTGCGGCTTTAATTTTATTTGAATTGCATCAAGATAACGAGACTAAGGAATATTATATGGAGGTGAGTTATAATTTAATTATATAATAAAAAAATTTAATTAAATTCTTAAAATTTCAGCTTTATTTTCAAAATGGCCCTAAAAATACTTTAGAATCTTTAACTTTACCCGGTTGTAGTTTTCAGTGCCCCTTGACTAAGGTTATGGAACTGCTACAAGATGTTTTACCCACCGCAACTTATGATGAAATGTGTGATAATGAATAGAGAGCAATTAAGTTGTGCTGTTTCTATTGATTAAAATATAATCAGTAAATTTTGTATTAACGTCACTTTTACTTTTTGCTTAATAAAAACGGCGAAATAAATTTTTAATTAATTTTAAATGTTTTAAGAAAGTCGTTTAGTTATTCAATAATAAAATACAAAAGTAATTAGTTTTTTTCATACAGAGAAAACTCATTATAATATTGCAATCTGATAGTATAATCAGAAGGTCAGGAAGTAGTAAACCATCTTTACTATCGCATTAATATATACACACAAAAGCATTAAAACTCGGTCATAATTATTATCTAAGAATTTATTTATTATATTCTTAATCTTCTCCACACGTTATTGTACGTTATTTACATAAGTTATTTAAATGTCAATAATGAACTCATAAAAGGCGTGTGTCATTCAATGGCAATTGGTGTCTTTTTAAGTGCTTTATAATGACACGATCCATTTCATTTCTCTGTCAAAATAATGCTTGTAAAGTTTACTTGGCAGACAGTCAGAGATACGTTCCGATTTGACAAGTTTTTTCACATTTTACAACAGCTCATATCTAATGGCACAACAATTATTGTCTGATTTTCATAAAAATATTTAATGCAGTACGAAAATATTCTTAAGATTTTGTAAACAGATAGAGAGAGAGAGAGAGAAATAGAGAGTGATCGAGATTTAAAAGGAAAGCTAAAGGGGGAAAGATAACAAATACAGAAATTGTAAAATAAATTGTCGTTCTGTTCATAGAATACACTTTTGGACTATACTATAGACTACACTATGGTCTATAAACTAGAAACCAGAATATAGACTATAGACTAGACTTTATAGTCTATAGGACAGACTAAAAAATAGTCTATATTCTAGTCTATAGTCTAGTTTATAGTCTAGTCTATAGTCTAGCCTATAGTCTATAGTATATTCTATAGTCTAGTCCATAGTCTAGTCCACAGTCTAGTCCACAGTCTAGTCTATAGTCAAGCCCATAGTCTAGTCTTAAGTCTAGTCTATAGTCTAAACCATAGTCTAGTCTATAGTCTAATCTATAGTCTAGTCTATAGTCTAGTCTTTAGTCTAGTCTATAGTCTTGTCTATAGTCTAGTCTATAGTCTAGTCTATAGTCTAGTCTGTAGTCTATTTTATAGTCTAGTCTATAGTCTAGTCTATAGTCTAGTCTCTAGTCTAGTCTATAGTCTAGTCTATAGTCTAGTCTATAGTCTAGCCTATAGTCTAGTCTATAGTCCAGTCTATAAACTAAACTATAGTCTAGTCTATAGT
>NC_060953.1:10128590-10145013 GCF_022045245.1 Lucilia cuprina | reverse complement strand
TAGACTATAGACTAGACTATAGACTAGACTATAGACTAGACTATAGACTAGACTATAGACTAGACTATAGACTAGACTATAGACTAAACTATAGACTAGACTATAAACATATATACTAAAATTTAAACTATAATTTATACATTAGTTGTGTTTTTATAAGTACTCACTACATCTCTTTCCAAAGGTTCCGAAAAGATTGGTATCGGCTGCCAATTCAGTTTTGGATTCCATTTCATGGGTGTGTTATTAGGAGGAAACATGCCGGCTAATACGGTAGCCATAGACATGAGAGTGCGTGGAGAAGCGGTAGATCTAGCATACACAGACTGTGGAAGAATTAAAAATTTGTGAAAATTGGACGTGTAGAAAGCACTAACGCATGTAGGTACAAATTATGAACAATAATAGGGAAATGGAATGAAAATATTTAACTTACCTCTGGCTTGTAGTAGGGTGCTAAGAAATCCATATAACGTCGACTCAACCATTTGCCCATTTGATAAAGATCTCGTTTACCATCCTTTAATAAGATAAATTATATTTTTTTAATTTGATTACCCTAATCAACTTACATTAGTTAAGTGACCCCAACCATAGGGAAAAAAGGTTTCATTTTTATAAGGATCCTTAGAATAAGTATTGACAGGAGTTCTTATGCCATGACGAAAAAGCTGCAATTAAAAGATAATAACAATTTAATAGAATTAACTAAATATGTTTTTTCTAACAATCATTTATTTGTGAATTCCGCTTTACCACATGTGCCAACTTTAGAGTCGTTTGCTTTGCTGCTGCCACCTTTGGTTCCCTCGTTGTTTCAAAGGCCCCCACTAGCAAGTTTTGTATTAAATACAATAAAATTATAAACAATAAATACGGCGACTTCATAGTTGTTAGATCAAATGTTAGTTCTAAACTAAATGTAAGTAACAAAACAACTTTTATTAAAATATCTAGAGAATAATATCAACAATTTAAACTCAAATACATATAGTATGTATTTGAAATTTGGAACAAATTTATAATAAATTAATTTTTTGAGTTGAAGTATGTTTTTTGAAAGCAAAACAAAAAAACCCAAAAGTGTGATAAAAAATTATGTATTTTGGTGGTTTAATACCAGTACCTAGGGCGACTTAAATACTACAATGCATGGTTATTCCTTTTAATAACATATCATGCAGAAGTGGGTGATTTTTTCTGAATCATATGCAAGTGTTAAGAGAGAGACATATACGTGTTTACATTGCATAAAACTTATATTAATGTACCCATAAGTACATTGCCCATCACTGTTTTATTTCAAGCAAGTATGTTTTATAAACGTATTGTGAGATCCAACTCTGTAACTGTGCTGAAATCTTTTAATTACCGCAAAAAACTTTTCTGCTTCAGGTAATTATAATTAGTTTTTATAAATATTTAACTTTAATAAAATTTATTTAAATTTTATATTGTTTTTAGAATTACAATGTGTTGTTAAACCGACTTTTTTATAAATATCTGTAAATTAACCGCAAATTAGCAATTATAAAAATATTAAATGACTTTCAAACAAACTTGTTTTGATACTTGCGTCGATATGAAAGAGCAAGCAATAAGAAATTAACATGTAAGAAATTAGTTAGTTATTTGGTTAGTTACTCAAGACTTATACCTACATATACCTACACTTTAAAATATGTAGCAAAAGCTTTTCAACTTTATGATCGTTTTTAAATTCAATACAAACACATTCAACTGATATTTCATTATCTAAGACTTAAACCTAAGTGTCTTCAAAACACTGCTAAATATGTTCAAAGCTTTTAAAAAGCTTTTAAACTTTATGATCGCATTAAGTGCAATACAAACACGTTCTTTGAAGTATTTGAGGCAAGCTTTTCGCTCTAAAGTTATTTTTTAAAGCTTGTAACTTTAACAAAAGATTTTACTCATGCATAATTGAACACAACAATGATTGAAAGAAAACTAAGTCTTTATGAAATACTTTTTCTAGTCTAGTTTATAGTAGAGTCTATAGTCTAGTCCATAGTTCAGTCTATAGTATAGTCTAGTCTATAGTCTAGTATATAGTCTAGTCTATAGTCTAGTCTATAGTCTAGTCTATAGTCTAGTCTATAGTCTAGTCTATAGTCTATTCTATAGTCTAGTCTATTCTATAGTCTATAGTCTAGTCTATAGTCTAGTCTATAGTCTAGTCTATAGTCTAGTCTATAGTCTAGTCTATAGTCTAGTCTATAGTCTAGTCTATAGTCTAGTCTATAGTCTAGTCTATAGTCTATTCTAGTAGTATGTGTAATAAACCTTATAATAATTCAAATCCAAAAAACGTGATCATGCAATAATCGACTTATTTGTTTGTGACTTAATTTAACATAAATTACTCTAATTGAAAAAATATGTAAAATAACTTTTAAATAACCGTTACTAAGATCAAGTTCAAAAAACTCCACAAACTCAATACTCAACAAGTAACTTCATTACTGAATTAAAGCAACAATAATCGAGTTACAATTATTTTCAAAAACTACTTATATAAAATTATATTTTATTACAAATTTACAAAATTTATTTTTATAATTGTTATAAACAACTTAAAACCATAATACTGGTTAGATATTTGTTCTAGATACTTATAGCTAATTATAGGTTGGTTAGTTATTTGGTTGCAAGGCCAACTCTTGTATGAGAAATAGTATGTATTTCAACTGTAAACTACTGATCAATCAACCTTGGTGGTGGTTCAATGAAATTGCTATTTTTGGCAGTACAACGCTCCGCATACGGTTCATTTGGCAAGACATCTTGGCTTAGCAGCAATAACTTGTCCAATGGACACTTAAGATCACAGTGGGGTATTTGCAATTGTTTGAGACAACCCTGCTCGTCATTACGCAAGAAGATCTATGAAAAAAAGACAAAGAATAAAATAGGAAATGTTTTCGCATTTCGGTTAGCTTACCTCCACATAATATTCCTGCGTTATGGGATTTTTATGCAGTTCAAATATGGCCATTACCGAAAACCTAGGCATTTGTCTATCCCACACCTTTAAGGCAGACAATATATTACCCACTGTCCAATCATGACCGGTATAAATAAACATTTTTCTATCAAAAGGTTTGAGTTTCTGAGCCCTTTTCTTCAACATCTCATCGTACATTTTCTTAAGGAAAGGACCTCCCTTTATCTTTTGCATTTCTCTGGTGTATGCATTATAAACATAACTCTGTTCAGCCAAAAATTGCATTTTGTGGGGGAAATACTCTTTTGTCCATTCTGGTAGTGGCAAACCAAAATCTCTCTCCGCTTCCAGTGTAATATACAGAGAATTGATATGTTCAGCATTACTCACATTCATACCAGTAATTTCAGTTAGATTTTTGAATAGCGATTGGTATTTCAACATTTCCGCCTTAACTTCGGGTAATTCGAACACCTCATCTCGAGCCTCGAAATAACGGGGACAAGGGGTGCGCACTAAAAGTAATGAATCTTGATCCAAAGGTTCTGAGAATATGGGAATAGGCTGCCAATTAAGTGTAGGATGCCATTCCATGGGGGTATTGTGAGGGGGGAACATACTAGCTAAAACAGTAGACAAAGTCATCATGGCTCTAGGCGAAGCAGTAGCTTGGGCATAAACTTTCTGTTAAGAAATTCCATTTAGAAAACATTAGAAAAAATACTCTCGAATTTAAGAAAAAAATTGCTTACATCTGGTGTATAATACGGTTCCATATACCTTCCATAACGTTTATTTAGTAATTTGCCCAATTCATATAATTCCCTTTTGCCTTTCTATAGGGGGAGAGAGAAATATTGTTAAATTGCGTACAAAAAACTTTCTAACATAACAAACTTACATTGGTTATGTGACCCCAACCGGTGGGTTCAAATCCACTATTTACATAAGGATCTCTAGGGTAAGTATCTACTGGCGTTCGGGGACCGTGCCGCAAAACCTTTGAAAAAAATAAAGTAATTTAGTTTATAGTCTAGTCTATAATCTATTGTCTACTCTGTAGTCTAGTCTATAGTCTAGTCAATAGTCTAGTCTATAGTCTAGTCTATAGTCTAGTCTATAGTCTAGTCTATAGTCTAGTCTATAGTCTAGTCTATAGTCTAGTCTATAGTCTAGTCTATAGTCTAGTCTATAGTCTAGTCTATAGTCTAGTCTATAGTCTAGTCTATAGTCTAGTCTATAGTCTAGTCTATAGTCTAGCCTATAGTCTAGTCTATAGTCTAGTCTATAGTCTAGTCTATAGTCCAGTATAATGTCTAGTTTATTATCTAATCTATTATCCAGTATATGGTCTAGTCTATAGTATAGTTTATAGTATATTCTATAATCTAGTCAATAGTCTTGTCTATAATTTAGACTATAGTCTTTAGTACACTCTATAGTCTAGTCTACAGTTGAATCTATAGTCTAGTATATAGACTAGTCTTTAGTCTAGTCTATGGTCTAGTCTATTGTCTAGTATTTACTATAGTTTTTACTCTAGTCTATAGTCTAGTCTATGCTCTAGTGTATAGTCTAGTTTATTGTCTAGTCTATAATCTAGTCTATAGTGTAGTCTATATATAGTCCCATAGTCTGGTCTATATTATTGTCTACAATTTAGTCTATAGTATAGTAGATAGTCTAGTCTGTTACGCAATCTAAATTTTATATTCTTGTCTTTAGTCTAGTGTATGTTCTACAGTCTAGTCAATAGTTTAATCAAAAAGTTTATGGGTTTTTGCTAGTTTCATTTTAATCGTTGGTTGTACTTCCCTTTAAAACTTACAAGTTGTGCGATTGTTAATCGCTCACTCTCTTGCTCATTTAAAATATTTTTAAGAGTCAATATCTGTTGTTATATTTGCTTTATGGAGAAAACTTATTATTTATTATCTGATTGTTAAGAGAAGTAAATGATAATAGCAACAACAACAATAATAACAATAATGATAAAAAATAAAAATAATAAAATTAAAAAAAGAACAGTTTATTTAACGATATTGATGAGACCGGTAGAGAAATTAAAATAAATTAACAAAAAGTTAAAAAAACAAATTTTAACAAATTTAAAAACGTGATTAATTCTTAACAAAAGAATATATTTTGAAAATATTTAAAACAAGTTTATTTAGACGCGTGTTAAAATTTTTATAACAATTTGTAAAAAAAAAAATTATTAAAAAACCGAAAAAATGTGTACAATAAAAAGAACGTAAAAGAATTAAAAAAGTTTTATTTTTTAGTTTAACAAAGTGTAACTAATAATATAATGTAAACTTACAAAAAACATTAATACTTAATAAGTATTTTAAAATTATAAATAAATATTGTAAATTGTAATTAAAATATGCAGCTTTTTTTTAAATAGCTACGACTACAACAATTTGAAGGTCTTTGTTTGATTGGTATATTTTTTCTGAAAGTACTAAAATATTTAACCACTTTTGTTTAAACAATAATGTGAATCAAGAGTTTTATGAGAACCTTTATAAAGTGTTTGTTTTTATTTTGTAGAGTTTTTATCTTGTTATTTCTTTTCTCCACTGTTTTACGTCATTTCTTTAAGAATATAACAAATATTAAACAAGAAATTGAAGAAAGATAAAATAAATAAAAACAATAACATTTTAACAATTCGATTTTTTTTTTTTTAATTTTATGGTTATTATCTTCTTGTGTTTTTAATTATTTGTTTTTATATTAGTTGAAACAGTTGGTCTAGAAATCCGCACGATCGACGAAAATTCCAAATATGATGTGTAAATATTCTAGGGATAAACCATAGATTAGACTATATCGTCTTAGCCAGGCTATAGACTAAACTATAGAATAGATCATAGACTAGACCACCTAGTAGACTAGATTATAGACTAGACTATAGACTATACTATGGACTAGACTATAGACTACACTATAGACCAGACTATAGACTAGACTATAGGCTACACTATAGACTAGACTATAGACTAGACTGTAGATCAGATTATAGAGTACACTATCGACTATTGACTAGACTATAAACTAGACTAAATATTATAAACTAGACTAGAAACTAGACTATATACTAGAATATATACTAGATTAAAGAGTAGACTATAAACTAGATATAGATTTGACTAGACTATAGATTAGCCTATAGACTAGATCATAAACTAGACTATAGACTAGACTATAGACTATACTATAGATTAGACTATAGAATAGACTGTAGACTGGACAATAGAATAGAATATAGACAAGATTATAGACTAGACCATAGACTAGACTATAGACAAGACTATATGCTAGACCATAAACTAGCTTATAGACTATACCAAATATTAGTAGATGAGACAAAAGACTAGACATTAGACCAGACTAAAGACTGGATTATAGACTAGACTATAGACTAGACCATAGACTGCACCACAGACTAAACTAAAAAATAGACTATACTATAATGTGGACTAGATTATAGAGTAAACTATAAACTAGACTACAGACTATATTATAGCTTCGACTATACTATATATTAGACCATAGACTAGACCATAAGCTAGACAGTAGACTGGACAATAGACTAGACTATAGATTAGATTATAGACCATACTAGTCTTTAGTATGGACTATCGACTAGACTAGACTATAGATTAGACTTAAGACTAGAATAAAGACTAGACTATGGACTAGACTATAGACTAGACTATAGACTAGACTATAGACTAGACTATAGACTAGACTATAGACTAAACTATAGACTAGGTTATAGACTAGACTATAGACTAGACTATTGACTAGACTATGGACTAGACTAGACTAGACTAGACTATAGACTAGAATATAGACTATAGACTAGAATATAGACTAGACTAGACTATAGACTAGACTAGACTATAGACTAGACTAGACTATAGACTAGACTAGACTATAGACTAGACTAGACTATAGACTAGATTGTAGATTAGACTATAGACTAGGCTAGACTAGACTTGACTATAGACTAGATTATAGATTAGACTATAGACTAGACTATAGATTAGACTATAGACTAGACTGTAGACTAGACTATATACTAGACTATAGACTAGACTATAGACTAGACTATAGACTAGACTATAGACTAAACTATAGACTAGACTATAGACTAGACTATAGACTAGACTATAGACTAGACTAAAGACTAGACTATAGACTAGACTATAGACTAGACTATAGACTAGACTAGAATATTGACTAGACTATAGACTGGAATAAAGACAAGACTATAGCCAAGACTATAGACTAGACTAAAGACTAGACCATAGACTAAACTATAGACTGTAGACTAGACCATAGACTCGAATATATACTAGACTATATACTTAACTATTGACTAGACTATATACTAGACTAAAGACTAGACTATAGCTTTACCAGTTTTTAAGGATCTAAAAACAAAATTCTTTTACTATTAATTTTTATTTAGTATTTATTTTCCATTTAATTAAAATTATGACAAAATAGATAAAAAGGGAAACATATTAACTCAATATATCTTCTTCAGTACAACAATACATCAAAAACAAGGTTAACTGTGAAAAAGCTTCTTCAAATTGTGATACAAATCTGCCGATATACTTATTATCATCAAATGACAGAAAACAACAACAAAACCAACGAAATAAATAATAAAAGTTTTTTTATTATAATTTGTTTAACTTAATTAAGTAAATATATTATAATATTTGTTTTAATATTATAATTGTTGTTGTTTTAAATAAATTGTTTATATAAAATACCTCTAATCGTAATGTCGCGATCACATTTCTCTCGAAAACTTTGTCTTGTCATGACGGCCTCATTGGTGGTGATAACATTTTTCGTAGTGGGCTACTTTGGTTCTAGCGCCATTTCATCACCCGTGGTGCCAGCTTACGGTAGTGGGAGTTCTGGAGATCAGTCTACATTGGAATTATTACATGTGGTGAGTTTTTGTGAAAAAAGAGATTTTTTTTGTAAAATGTAGTAAATTATTGAAGCTAACTATATAGTGGTGATTTAAAATAAAATTTACTGATAATATAGTGTTTTTTTGTAATTGGACTTGGATTGTTATTGTTGTTTTTTTCTTAATATTATTGAGTTACTTTATCGGGAATTATGATCTCGCATAGTCAGCACTCACAAGTCTCGTGCCAATCATGTTTAAAAAATATTTTAATAAATTTTTATTAAATAAACAATAATAAATTAAAGAACGAAACAGTTGTTAATTAATGTTCTTATTCCATATGGTCTTGATTATAAAACAAGTCTGTGAAACAAGTGAAATAAAAGATTTAATAACTAATAAAAGAATAACACATTTTATAAAAAAAGACCTCTCTAAAGTTCAAAAAATATATAAAAATTATCATAATCTCGAACAAAATTTAACAAAAAATCACCGAAATTTTTAACTACAAATTTAAATTACAAAATTAAATATAAACCACTCTAGAGATTGTGAAGCAATATTCGGCTCTATAGGCACTGAAACGCCCTGCAATGAAGTGAAAAGAAATGTGTGATTTATAAGAGTTATGGACAAGAACTATAGACTAGACTATAGACTGGACTATGATTTATACTATAGACTAGGATATAAACAGGACTATGATTTAGACTATAGACTAGACTATAGATTAGACTACAGATAAGACAAGACTATATCTAGTCTACAGTCTAGTCTATACTCAAGTCTATAGTCTAGTCTATGGTCTAGTATAGACTCTATAGACTATAGACTAGATTATAGACTAAACTATATACTAGACTGTTGACTAGACTACAGACTAGACTATAAACTAGACTATAGACTATAGACTGGAATATAGACTAGACTATAGACTAAACTATAAACTAGACTATAGACTAGACTATAGACTAGACTATAGACTAGACTATAGACTAGACTATAGACTTGACTATAGACTTGACTATAGACTAGACTATAGACTATACTATAGACTAGACTACAGACTAGACAATAGACTAGACTACAGACTAGACTATAGACTAGGCTATAGACTAGACTAAAGACTAGACTATGCAATAGAATATAGACTAGACTATAAACTAGACTATAGAATAGATTATAGATTAGACTATAGACTAGACTATAGACTAGACTATAGACTAGACTATAAACTGGACTATAGACTAGACTATAGACTAAACTATGGACTAGACTATAGACTAGACTAAATACTAGACTATTGACTAGACTATAGACTAGACTATAGACGAGACTATAGAATAGACTATAGACTAGACTATAGACTAGACTATAGACTAGACTATAGACTAGACTATAGACTAGACTATAGACTAGACTATAGACTAGACTATAGACTAGACTATAGACTAGACTATAGACTAGACTATAGACTAGACTATAGACTAGACTATAGACTAGACTATAGACTAGACTATAGACTAGACTATAGACTAGACTATAGACTAGACTATAGACTAGACTATAGACTAGACTATAGACTAGACTATAGACTAGACTATAGACTAGACTATAGACTAGACTATAGACTAGACTATAGACTAGACTATAGAATAGACTATAGAGTAGACTATAGACTAGACTATAGACTAGACTATAGACTAGACTATAGACTAGACTATAGACTAGACTATAGACTAGACTATAGACTAGACTATAGACTATACTATAGACTAGACTATAGACTAGACTATAGACTAGACTATAGACTAGACTATAGACTAGACTATAGACTAGGCTATAGACTAGACTATAGACTATACTATAGACTAGACTATAGACTGGACTACAGACTAGAATATAGACTAGACTATAGACTAGACTATAGACTAGACTATAGACTAGACTATAGACTAGACTATAGACTAGACTATAGACTAGACTATAGACTAGACTATAGACTAGACTATAGACTAGACTATAGACTAGACTATAGACTAGACTATAGACTAGACTATTGACTAGACTATAGACTAGACAATAGACTAGACTATAGACTAGACTATAGACTAGACTATAGACTAGACTATAGACTAGACTATAGACTAGACTATAGACGAGACTATAGACTAGACTTTAGACTAGACTATAGACTAGACTATAGACTAGACTATAGACTAGACTATAGACTAGACTATAGACTAGACTATAGACTAGACTATAGACTAGACTATAGACTAGACTATAGACTAGACTATAGACTAGACTATAGACTAGACTATAGACTAGACTATAGACTAGACTATAGACTAGACTATAGACTAGACTATAGACTAGACTATAGACTAGACTATAGACTAGACTATAGACTAGACTATAGACTAGACTATAGACTAGACTATAGACTAGACTATAGACTAGACTATAGACTAGACTATAGACTAGACTATAGACTAGACTATAGTCTAAAGACTAGACAATAGACTATAATATAGACCAGATCATAATTGGAGTATAGAATATACAATAGACTAAATTATAGACTAGACTATGTAATAGTCTATACACATGAAAAAAACTAAATGTTAAGCTCTATAAACAAGCCTATAGAGTAGGGTTTAATCTAACATCTACACAGATGGACATTATGAAATCGTTTCTAAGGTACATTAACTTTTTAAAGTCACTCATAATTTTTTTTTTTTCAAATTACCCAAGTTTTGACTAATTGATGCTTCGCAAGTCTTATCTTTGTGATGAATTGTGCGTGGATTAATGTGTTTAATTGCTTGAACTTGTGTTATCGAATAAATGTTGTCAAAAGTTTTATACCGCTCTCATTTAGCCTAATTACGTATCAAAATGTTCCAAACAATTTTTGTAAATTGTCATAAAAATTTTTATAATTAAAGCAAATTTTTAAATGCATGGAAAAATTAAAATAAATATATTAAAAAATATTCCTTAAATAAAATTTCAAAAAAAACTGATTATATGTAGTATTGTTCCGGATTTTCTTAAAAGTAAAATTTTAATCAATAATAATGCTTTTTTGACATTATTAGGTTATTGAATTCTGTGAAGATTTGACTGGCAAAAATTACTTTGTTTATTGGTGTTTAATAATTGTTATGAAAATACAGCGTTTAACAATATTTTTTTACAAATTTTCTATAAAAAATTGTATTAAAATAAAGATTTTGAGAAAATTTCTTTATAAAATTGTATCAAGATTGTTATCCTGAGAAATTTTCTTTACAAAATTGTATCAAAATAGTGATTCTGAGAAATTTTCTATTTAAAATTGTATAAATTTAGTGATCTTAACAAATTTTCTATAGAAAATTGTATCAAGATAGTGATCTTGACAAATTTTCTATAGAAAATTGTATGAAGATAGTGATCTTGACAAATTTTCTATAGAAAATTGTATCAAGAAAATTGTATATAGAAAATTGTATCAAGATAGTGATCTTTACAAATTTTCTATAGAAAATTATATCAAGATAGTGATCTTGACAAATTTTCTATAGAAAATTGTATCAAGATAATGATGATGACAAATTTTCTATAGAAAATTGTTTCAAGATAGTGATCTTGAAAAATTTTTGATAGAAAATTGTATCAAGTTAGTGATCTTGACAAATTTTCTTTAGAAAATTGTATCAAGATAGTGATCATCTTGACAAATTTTCTATAGAAAATTGTATCATAATAGTGATCATCTTGACAAATTTTCTATAGAAAATTGTATCAAGATAGTGATCTTTACAAATTTTCTGTAGAAAATTGTATATTGAAAATTTTCTATAGAAAATTGTATCTTAACAAATTTTCCATAGGAAATTGTATCAAGAAATTTTCTATAGAAAATTTTATCAAGAAAGTGATCTTTTTTTCAAAATCTTGATTGTCACAAATCTTTTGTAGACCCCTAATACTTGTGTATTTTTTATTTGTAAATGAGTAATCGATTAAAGCTTTGGTTGTTAGCAATCACGTGCGGTAACAACTTATGTCGACATATGTGAGTTTAAAACATATTTAAAACCTGGAAATAACAATCATAATATTGTTGTTGTTTTTGTTATTATGGATGTGCCATATTGTCTGGGAGATTTACCTATTTTACAGCTTATTCCAACTTTGTAAAATATTTGGTCTCAAGCCAATTTTACCAATGAACTTGTAACGCAAATATGTGAGATGTTTATATAAATCAAAACTTGAAATATTAAATCAATGTCATGTTACTTTATTTTAATTAAATTGTTAGTAAATAGTGAGTTAAATAAAATTAAGAATTCTACTGTGCGTGTTATTTTCTTTTTTATTTAAATAAATATCTTTCTTTTTTTATAAATATACTTTGCATAAAATAACTTAAATCTTTAATAGCCGTAAACAATTATTTCAAAAACTCCATTAAGTCATGACGAGTAGCGCGTTGTCGGTATTAAAACATCTGGTCTTGTTATATTTCGTAACGAAAGCTATAACGGCAATACCTCTAGAGACCTTAGAGAATAGTAAAAAACCAGCAACAACATTGGAATTATTACATGTGGTGGGTTTAAGAAAAATATTTGGAATTGAAGTGTTAAATTTACAATATTGGCAACATTTTCAAATCAAGATTTTGATCATGTCAAGTAAAATAATAAGCTGTTTACTGTTTCACAATGAAATTGTTTGAAACAATTAAAAACTGTTGTAGTGTTAATTAAATTTGTTTGGCAATAATTGTTTGCTGTGGTTTTCGAAGTGTCATAAGTTTGTATTAAACCATAGGAAGTCTAGACTTTGTCCTCTCATTAACTGTTCTGTATTACAAAAACTAGTTTTTTAAATCGAAAACTACAATTTTCCGCATGGAAGTAGTTTTTGTTATTTTTAGTAAATTTAATTATAACACGTTATCTGGAGAAAAATATCTGTGTGTGAAAATATTAGGTGTATTAAGAAATTTTGGGGGAAAGAAAAATTCACTTAATCTGCAGATAAAAAGTTATGAAACCAATCAACCAACCAACCAACTAACTAACTAACTAACGGTTACGTCTCTAGGTTCTGTAGCCGACTCAACAAAGACTATCAAATCTGCGTCGTTGTTAACGGAAGTGATGTTTTCCCGTGTATGAAATAAGAAAGCTTAAGTTCTTGAGCAAAGTGCCCGTATACTGGCGGGAACTTATACACAAACTGCCACCGGCATTCAAGAAGCGCAATGGGGAGGTGGTGAGCAGCAAAAAGCTCACCCAATGGTTGAAGAACACTTGCCAACTGTCATCAAATAATCTTAAAGATTGTGATCTGATGTTTGATTATAAGGTCTACGTGGACGATCACACGGACGTGCATTAATTTAGAAAGTCAATCTGTGTCATTTGGTATAGTCTAAGGTAGGTATAGCAGAGCTGCAGAGCCTTCCCACTAGAGTAGTAATGGCTACTAAAACATAGGAATGATAGACAGTGAGACAGAAAGAACTACAGAAAAACAAGCAACAGACAGACAAACAGACAGAAAGACATACATACGGACAGACAGAAACATAGATAGACAGACAGACAAACCGACAAAATGACAAACAGATAGACAGACATATAGTCATACAGACAGACAGACGAACAGAGGCACAGACGGGCAGACGGACAGACGGACAGACAGACATATAGACATACAGATAGACATACAGATAGACATACAGATAGACAGATAGACAGACAGACAAACAGAAAGACAGATAGACAGATAGATAGACAGGTAGATAGACAGCTGTCTGTCTATCTGTCAGATAGACAGAGAGATAGAAAGACTGATATAGATAGATAGATACACAGAAAAAATTATCGGTAGATTATTTTCAATTAACATGTTTTAATTTTCTTTATTTCTTATTTAAACAAATTTTTATTTGTCTTAATTATCTCGTTTTTTGAAACTGTTATGTGAAACATAAGTATAAAATTTTGATTAAATTTTTAATTAATTCAATTAATATTTTAATTGATTGAAACAAATTTTCTGGCCTACTTTTCTATTTTAGTTTTATTTTTCAATATTTCATTTAAATTTTTTTGCGAGGAATATTTATAATTCCTAAATAGTTTATAAAATGTTAGGCATATAATATTTAAGTTTCTTGACAATTTGTGAAACAATTTATATGTTAAATTGTGTCAAAGTGATAACTTTTGTAAATGCTGAACGCATTGTTAAAGGTCTAGTATTCCTTTAACGTTGTGTGTAATCGATTAATAATTTGATTGTTTCAGTCACCTTCTTAATTGATTTTTAAAAAATTCTCTATCAAACAGCTTAATTTATTTGATTAATAAATTAATAAAAAATCAATTTTATATTTATTAAATATTTAATTTATACAATTAATGAATTAATCAATGTTAAATCTTGTCTTAATTATTGACATTAATTGTTTTGATTAATACGTTATTTGGAAAAAAATATATATTTTTATTTTTTTACAAATTTGGTAATTGATATCATCATTTTGATTATAGGTACAAAACTTGCTTGATACAATTATTTTGATAATTAAAACTCATTTTCAGTTTTTTCTGTGTAGATAGATAGATAGATAGATAGATAGATAGATAGATAGATAGATAGATAGATAGATAGATAGATAGATAGATAGATAGATAGATAGATAGATAGATAGATACAAGATCACTATCTTTATACAATTTTTTTAGAAAATACCTCAAGATCATGGCCGTGCTACAATATTACTTAGAAAATTTCCCAAGAATATGATCTCTTTTGAATTTTGTTGAATCATCATGATCTTGATGCATATAGTAATTGTAGAGAACTTTACTTTGTTGCTTAATATAAAACTTCTTTGAACTTGTATTATATTAATTTGTTGTTGTTGCTTTTTTCCATATTTACTGATAACATAACAATTTAAGCGTAATTTCCAACATTATTTAAGAAGAGTGTTTTTTTACAGTGGAACCTTATTAAAATGTATTTTCTACATTTTTAACTTATGTTCGCATATGTTGTTTTATATATAAGGGTTTATATAATCTTTTTAAATAGTTTAGGTAAATTTGTTTACAAAATTTGTAAAGCTTACTGTTACGTTTTTAAACGTTTCACTGTCTTTCCCTTTAGACTTAAATTAAAACAATTATATTTTAATTTAAACAAATACCATTAGTACAACAAAAAAGTTGCTTTAAATGACTTTTTTTTGGATGTTAAATAATTATTTATTTAAAATTTGATAACATTTTGTAATTAAAATATTTTTGCAAACATCACATTAATTTGCATTTAATATAGATTTGTGCAGCACACACACTTTTTTCTAACATTTGATTTAATTTTTTCCTCCGCTTTTTTTACGTACAGTTTGTAATTTATTTTAATTTGTATAAAATGTTATCAAAATCTATAAATGCAAATGAATTCATAAATTTATTTTGTGTGTTTACTACAAAACGGGAATTGAAGTAATGGCAGTAGTATGGAGCGACAGACAGACAGTCAAATGTTTGCAATGAAGGTTGGTGTAGAAAAATGTATGAATGGTTAAATGTTCGACATTGTAATGTGAGTCTATTTAAAAAAAATATATATAATATATATTTTTTATAAATAGACTGATGCAGGGCACAGTGGGTAGGTTTGTAAATATTTTCCTTTAACATTTTACAAAAAATTCTACAATTTAATATAACTGCAACCTAAAAAGTCATAAAACATATCAAATTTGATTCAACGTTAACATCTAAACTAGAAGTATCCTGTCAGTTTGATAATTTTCTATTACAATTTAAAACCCGAATAACATTGTAGTTCCAAATGTAATTAAAAATGTTTTCTTCTTATATCTCACTTTCTCGTCCTACTGTTCAACAATGTCAATAACAACAAACTTATACACGATTTTTGTTTTATTTAATGAAGCATTTTTTTAGTTTTTTAACATTTTTAACACATAATTATTTGTGTGTTGTTGTCCGTCCGTCCATCTATATACACGTGATTGATTTGAGTATAAACAAAGCTCAAGTTACACTCTCATTTACAAATGTTTGTTATGTGCATTAATATTAGGGGTATATAATAGTTTTTGACTCAAAATTAATGTAGAATAATTATAATTCATAATAATATTTTGGTATGGTAATTATTTTTTATGAAACATTGTCTGTCTATCTGTCTGTCTGTCTGTCTGTCCGTCTGTATATCTGTCTGTCTGTCTGTCCGTCTATCTGTCAATCTGACTGTCTGTGTGTCTGTCTGTCCGTCTGTCTTTCTGTCTATCTCTCTGTCTGTCTGTTTATCTGTCTGTCTATTAATCAGTCTTTCTATATCTGTCTATCTATCTATCTATCTATCTATCTATCTATCTATCTATCTATCTATCTATCTATTTATCTATCTATCTATCTATCTATCTATCTATCTATCTATCTATC
>NC_060953.1:10126677-10128490 GCF_022045245.1 Lucilia cuprina | reverse complement strand
AACTGAACTAGAACTGAACTAGAACTGAACTAGAACTGAACTAGAACTGAACTAGAACTGAACTAGAACTGAACTAGAACTGAACTAGAACTGAACTAGAACTGTTTCAACAGATTTTTCTCAAATTTAATTTTTTCCTGTTATGCTTTAACATTATGTTATATTTACACAATACATTTTTTTATTAATATTTCGATATATGACACTTGATATCATCTCACTTGTATAAAACAAATACACTCTCATATTTACACAAAATAGACAACAACTTCCGCTTTTTTATGTGGCTGTGCGCTTGTGTGTTCAATATCAAAAAATACCGGATATGCTTGTTAGAAAAAATTTAACAACAATTGCTTTGGCAAACACAAATAATTCTTTGTCAATTTTATGTTTTATGAGTATGAAAAGTTGTGTATTTGCACAAACTATTACAATCATATCACAATTTTTTGAGCCAAATAACAAATAAAAGTATAATAAAATGACAAAAACTCCTTAAGGATGTCTAAGATCCTTTTTAGCGAAATATATGAGCATAAGACAGTCACGTCTTTGGAGTTGAAAAAAATATAGACATATTTTTGGTTCAATTGTTCTTTTATTTTTCCACACAACTAACCATATTATTAGTTTTTAAAGATTGTTCGGTTTTCGAGGGATTTCTCCTTTCAAAAACCAACAATTGAAAGAAAAAGTGTCAAAATAACTAGGATTTTTTGGCATTGAAGTGTAATAAAAAGCAGCGGTATAAATGAAAAGAACTAACAAAGCAAGGAAGTTTATTTATGACAATATTTAATGGTCTTAAAAACCACCAGACGTTTTAAGGCCTTTTAGTTCAAAAAATATTTTAAAATGCAACTTCTTCTAATGATTCATATAAAGGCCTCATTTTAACTTTATTTCACACTGTACAACTTAAAACTAAATTTCAAAAAAAATCTTACTTCAGTTTACTAATTCCAAAAAAAATATAATTTACAATTTAAACTAACTTCATTATAGAAAATAAAACAACTTAAACTATTTCCTGAGATATGAGATTCCAAATTTTAAGGTCCACGTAGTGGAGGCTCTGTGAAAGCTTCGTTTTTGGCTGCACAGCGATCAGCATCACGTGCACTGTCTATTAAAACATCCTCACTCAACTTAATAAGTTTATCCAAAGGACATTGGAACTCGCAACCGGGTACTATGAGCTTTTGAGCCTGATCCTTAGGATTGTTGCTAAAATAGATCTGAAATAAAACCCAATATTAAGTTAAGATCTTTGAGAAATTTACTTCAACAACAAAAAAAACCTACCTCTACATAATACTCTCCGGTTTCTTTATTTTTATGCAGCTCAAATATTGTCATCGCCGAGTAACGTGGCATTTGTCTTTTCCAGATTTTTAAAGCTGCCATAATGTTTACAACTGTCGAATCATGTCCAGTATAAATGAATGACTTTCTTCCGTTGGGTTTCAAATTATTGTTGGCTTTGTCCTGCATTTCTTTAAACATTTTGGTCAGAAAAGGTCCAGCCTTTATTTTTTGCATTTCAGGAGTCCAAACATTATAAACATAACTCTGTTCGGCCAAAAACTGCATTTTATCGGGGAAATAATCCTTAGTCCAAGAGGGTAATTGAAGACCATATTCTTGCTACAAAAGAACAAGTAATTGATAAGAAGAAAAGTAAAACTGGAGAACTAGAACGGAAATAAAACAGAACTAGAACAGAACTAGAACAGAACTAGAACAGAACTAGAACAGAACTAGAACAGAACTAGAACAGAACTAGAACAGAACTAGAACAGAACTAGAA
>NC_060953.1:10123256-10126577 GCF_022045245.1 Lucilia cuprina | reverse complement strand
CTCAAGATCACTATCTTGATACAATTTTCTATAGAAAATTTCTCAAGATCACTATCTTGATACAATTTTCTATAGAAAATTTGTCAAGATCACTATCTTGATACAATTTTCTATAGAAAATTTGTCAAGATCACTATCTTGATAAAATTTTCTGTAGAAAATTTGCCAAGTTCACTATCTGTTGAAAGTTTCTATGGAAAATTTGTCAAGATCACTTTCTTGATACAATTTTTTATAGAAAATTTCTCAAAATCACAAATTTTATAGAAAATTTCTTAAGATCACTATTTTCTATAGAAAATATCTATAGATCTTTATATTTTTTGAAGTTTTCTTAATTTATTGTTGTTTTTAATTTGTACCTTTTACTTGTGTTATAAAACACATCATTAATTCCCAAAAATATGAACACAGATGTATTTTTGGTGCAGTGATTAAGCGTGCAACATACCCTTATCAAAATCTACTTGCAAGTGGTAAAAGTTTATTATTTTATATAATATTTTTTAAGAAAATATATACAATAAATAGAGTACAAGTAACATTAGTAATTTCATTTTGTAAATTGCAGGTATTTCGTCATGGACCACGTACACCTGCCGACACCTACCCAAATGATCCACATGTAAATCAAACATTTTACCCATATGGATGGGGACACATAACAAATGTAAGTAAAATGTATAGAGAAAAATACTTACAACTACAACAACAAAACATGAAGTTTGTTGCAAGTTGTTTAATGTTTTTATTTTGTTGCAAATGCAACATTTAAAATATATTGTTATGCAAATGCATGCATAAGTGTTTGTATGAGTGCAACTTTATGCATATGTACATTTTCAGAAACATTTCTGTACTACAAATAGCAACAACATTGCCACTAAAAGTGGTATGGTTGTTGCAGTTGTTTCTTTAAGCCTTTTTTTGTTTGGTAGCAGCAATTGTTTGAATGTACAACAATTCCCTTGTACAATTTATTTTCATACATTTAAAGTTTTGTTTTTCACTTTGTGGTGAAAAATATTTATAAAAAAAAAACTTTTTCCTTCTTTTTGCAACATACGAAAAAAATAACTTATTTTTTGGGGGAAATGTTTCCTGTTCTTTATTTTTTGTAATATTTTTTCATGTCGCTGCTTGCTGTCTGGTTGGTAACTGCTGCATTGTAATAAATCACTGTTGTTCACTGGTTTCTCTTACTTAAATTTGTGTGGCAACACTGATGATGTCTCGTTGCAACACGAAAAATACACAATACAACACAACAAACCAACTACAAACAATTTCGTTGATGATGCGTATAATATTAATGTGGTATTGTATTGTTGCTGCTGTTGCTTGCATTTGTTGGCGGTTTGGTCTTGGTTTTATTTCAATTTCATCTCCTTCAACTCTCGCCTTTATCCGCACCCAAAAGTCGGGCAAACGTGAGTTATTTAACATTGGCACTTGGCTGCGTAAACGTTATAATAACTTTTTCGATACCCACTATCAACCAGATGTAAGTTTTACTCACTCATCTCTTCTTTTCGTTAAAGAAAAATTTATTAACTTATTAATATTAAATAATTACTTTTATCTTAATAGATGGTACATGCTCAGGCTACGGGTGTTACACGTACTCACATGTCTCTGCAAACGGTGTTGGCCAGCATGTTCCCACCCAAAAATACTCCCATGGAATGGAACTCTAAGTATAATTGGCAACCAATTCCTGTATTTTCGCAGGCATTAAATGAGGATACAGTAAGTTATAATTCAAAATTCTTCATATAACTAAGAGTGAGAGAGAGAAAGTCACTTTTTCACAATTACATTTTTAGCTTTTATTGGTGCGCACTTCTTGTCCTCGTTACTTTGAAGCTTTACATGAAACCTTGGATTCACCTGCTGTTAAGGAAGAAGTTCAACCCTATGAGTACATGTACTCAGAGTTGTCTGCATTGACAGGCATGAACTTCACCGAACCTGAAGATATACAATCGCTGTATTTGACTCTTTTGGCAGAGGTAACTAAATCCTAAAATTCAGTTCTTATGCGACTCTAGTTCTGTTCTAGTTCTGTTTTATTTCTGTTCTAGTTCTGTTCTAGTTCTGTTCTAGTTCTGTTCTAGTTCTGTTCTAGTTCTGTTCTAGTTCTGTTCTAGTTCTGTTCTAGTTCTGTTCTAGTTCTGTTCTAGTTCTAGTTCTATTCTAGTTCTGTTCTAGTTCTGTTCTAGTTCTGTTCTAGTTCTGTTCTAGTTCTGTTCTGTTCTAGTTCGGTTCTAGTTCTATTCTAGCTCTGTTCTAGTTCTGTTTTAGATCTGTTCTAATTTTGTTCTCACATCTATTCATAACGGTTCGTTCATATACTAAACTATTCCTTTTTGGGGTATGTCATTGTACTTAACCTTTTAACCCCTACCAAAGTAGAGTGCATTGCTAAATATTAAAAAAAAGTGAGCAATAAAATATATATGATTGCTCACATACATATCTATATGTATATATATAAATAAAACAAACAAAAAATCATACACAAACATATTCTCACTCTTACTCACTATGGGGTCTTATATTAAAAATACACATGAAATCATGTTTATATATTATATTTGTATAACTGCTCCTTCTTGTTTTTCTCTGCTTTCAAAAATAAAATTTTATAAAAAATGGCAAAAATAACAACAATTGTTGTTGTTATTTTTGCTTAACCAGAAGTTGTTGTTTTTTGTGTCCTGTAAATTTGTTTGTATTTGTTAAATGCATGTTAGTGTGTTACTTTTCTCCTTACTTACAGACAAACGATGCTTATAAATGTATATGTGCTTTATGGTAAACCGCAATGCGAAAAATGTCAACTTGTGGCATGAAAGTTAAAAAAATGTATATACAACAAATATAAATACATGTGTATGTATACAAATATATAAACACATGCGATGACTAAACACACATATATTTAGAAATATAAAACATCTTCCTAAAAGTAGACACCAAAAAAACAATAATTACATATCACAAATATTTGACTCATCGCTTGAAAACGAAAAAAGAATTTGCTGAATATGAACACAAATTAGAGTGCGATTTAAAAAAAGTAAATAAATAAAATTTAATGAGACCACTAATCAGAGGAAAACAAAAAGTAAACAAAGTTGAAATATGTATATATGTGTATACCTGATTAAAAAGGACTAAATGTAAGTTGTATGACAAGTAATATAACTATACGAGAACTGAACTAGAACTGAACTAGAACTGAACTAGAACTGAACTAGAACTGAACTAGAACTGAACTAGAACTGAACTAGAACTGAACTAGAACTGAACTAGAAC
>NC_060953.1:10113685-10123156 GCF_022045245.1 Lucilia cuprina | reverse complement strand
GACTATAGACTAGACTATAGACTAGACTATAGACTAGACTATAGACTAGACTATAGACTAGACTATAGACTAGACTATAGACTAGACTGTAAACTAGACTATAGACTACACTACAGACTAGACTATAGGCTAGACTATAGACTATGCTAAAAACTAGACTATAGCCTAGTCTATTTATCGAGAAGATTTATTTATTACTGATTAACTCACTTTACTTTCATTAAAATTTTTATAATTCATCAAGTTTGTCTTTGCTGCTACAATCTATTCACCTGTAAATTTCAAATACTTTCTTAAAAGAATAAAAACCTATAGAATCTTTCAAGATCTCTTTTTTTATCTAACAATTTCTTTCAAGTCAGGACAAGGATATAAACAAAATAATACAAAAATCTTTTTATATATGTTTAGTCATGCAAAAATATTATTTTGCAGCCAATATGGTACTCATATATATATAAAAAAGGAAACAACTGTATATAGCTAAATAATATACAAACTAATGAAATGATATAAAACTATAAAGAAAAAATAAACAAGGATGAAACAAATAAACTAAACAAGGAAAAATAAACTTGAATATCCTTTATATATAAGGAAAGAAAACAAGTGAAGGAAATTACAAAACAACTTAATAAAACCACTAACAGTGCAACACAGTTACTGTTTATTATAAGCAGGGAAATGTTATAACATCTACTACCTTTACAAAACAAATACAACTATAACTACTACTTACAGCATAGATGCTGTTTTTTTATATTCCTTTTTAGTCCTTTTATAATACAATAAATGTAAGCCAATATCTTTCTATACACAACCATACACACTCATACTAACAAAGACATCCTGTGTGTTAAAAAATATAACCTTAAAGATTTTCTTTCAATCTTTTTCTACTTTTTTACTACATTTACATCTTTATAACCAGAAAATACGTAACTAAAGTAAAATATGTATGTGTATGTATGTTTAGAAAAAAAAACGTAAAAGTAATAGAAAACTACTACCTGTCAACCTGTTATGGTCAACTTATTTGCCCATTTATTTTGTGATTTTCATTCAGTCATTCATCCATTCATTCAATTTGCCATTAGTACTGCTGTTGCTGCTCCTCTATACACTTATTGTTACATCAATAAATAAGGTAAGAAACATATAATGTAGAAAATAAGTTCTAGTATACAATAACAAATTTGTATATTTGTACAATTTCTTTAGATTTTATAACAATCTGAAAATTTACTTTCTATGGGAATAAATGTGGGTTAAATTGTAAAAATTAGCTTTAGCATTTTCAATTATAATCAAGAAAAAAAAACTTGATGAAAAACTATTGATAAAAGTTTATATTACACTACATGCGTTAAGTATATAAGGATATCAAGAACATTAATTAAATTTTCTTCAATTCTATTCTTTCGATTCTTGAGGAACAAAGACATCCTTGTCGAATCAATATATTGTCAAAAGTCATCTCAATTGTAATCAATCTAAGTCGACTAAAATTCTATTGATCGTCCAAGATTATAGTATTTTTAAAGCTAGTTCTTATTAAGTCGATCCCGGAATCAGATCCAACGTAAGTCGATCCAAGTGAACTCCGTTTTAATGAACTAAGTCAACTTAGTAGTCGGCAAAGAAAGAGCGAATTCAAAAGCTTTAAAAGGAACAGATCTCCAGGTAGTTAACTTAAAATTATTTGACTCAGCAAGGGCAAAATTAAAAATATGCGTCAGAGATATCCATAATTGCTCTTTAAAGGATGAAGCTGTGGGTAGAACCGCAAGGAATATATTGAGTGTTAAGAGCAGAACGAAAAGTCTCCACAAAAAGCGAGCAAGAAATACACCTAGGCCTCTAAAACACCTGTTGTGCGCTCCTTTTTTTGTGGCTCAGACGGGAGCAGAACCCTTCACATCCGATCTACGAGACCAGAACAATAACATACAAGAAGTAAATAGTTAGTTACTTAGTTAGTTAGTTACTTAGTCAGTTAGTTAGTTAGTTAGTTAGTTAGTTAGTTAGTTAGTTAGTTAGTTAGTTAGTTAGTTAGTTAGTTAGTTAGTTAGTTAGTTAGTTATTTAGTTAGTTAGTTAGTTAGTTAGTTAGTTAGTTAGTTAGTTAGTTAGTTAGTTAGTTAGTTAGTTAGTTAGTTAATTAATTAATTAGTTAGTTAGTTAGTTAGTTATAGACAAGACTATAGACTAGACTATAGACTAGACTATAGACTAGACTATAGACTAGACTATAGACTAGACTATAGACTAGACTATAGACTAGACTATAGAATAGACTATAGACTAGACTATAGACTAGACTATAGACTAGACTATAGACTAGACTATAGACTAGACTATAGACTATACTATAGACTAGACTATAGACTAGACTTTAGACTAGACTATAGACTAGACTATAGACTAGACTAAAGACTAGACTATAGACTAGACTATAGACTAGAATATAGACTAGACTATAGACTAGACTATAGACTAGACTATAGACTAGACTATAGACTAGACTATAGACTAGACTATAGACTAGACTATTGACTAGACTATAGACTAGACTATAGACTAGACTATAGACTAGACTATAGACTAGACTATAGACTAGACTATAGACTAAACTATAGACTAGCCTATAGACTAGATTATAGACTAGACTATAGACTAGACTATAGACTAGACTATAGACTAGACTATAGACTAGACTATAGACTAGACAATAGACTAGACTATAAGCTAGACAATAGACTAGACTATAGACTAGACTATAGACTAGACTTTAGACTAGACTATAGACTAGACTTTAGACTAGACCTTAGACTAGACTATAGACTAGAATATAGACTAGACTAAAGACTAGACTATAGACTATACTATAGACTAGACTATAGACTAGACTATAGACTAGACTATAGACTAGACTATAGACTAGACTATAGACTAGACTATAGACTAGACTATAGACTAGACTATAGACTAGACTATAGACTAAACTATAGACTAGACTATAGACTAGACTATATACTGGACTATAGACTAGACTATAGACTAGACTATAGACTAGACTATAGACTAGACTATAGACTAGACTATAGACTAGACTATAGACTAGACTATAGACTAGACTATAGACTAGACTATAGACTAGACTATAGACTAGACTATAGACTAGACTATAGACTAGACTATAGACTAGACTATTGACTAGACTATAGACTAGACTATAGACTAGACTATAGACTATAGACTATAGATTATAGACTATAGACTATAGACTCTAGACTATAGACTATAGACTCTAGACTATAGACTATAGACTATAGACTATAGACTATAGACTATATAGTCTATAGTCTATAGACTATAGTCTATAGTCTATAGACTAGACTATAGACTAGACTATAGAGTAGACTATAGACTAGACTATAGACTAGACTATAGACTAGACTATAGACTAGACTATAGACTAGACTATAGACTAGACTATAGACTAGACTATAGACTAGACTATAGACTAGACTATAGACTAGACTATAGACTAGACTATAGACTAGACTATAGACTAGACTATAGACTAGACTATAGACTAGACTATAGACTAGACTATAGACTAGACTATAGACTAGACTATAGACTAGACTATATACTAGGCTATAGACTAGACTATAGACTAGACTATAGACTAGACTATAGACTAGACTATAGACTAGACTATAGTCTAGACTATAGACTAGACTATAGACTAGACTATAGTCTAGACTATAGACTAGACTATAGACTAGACTATAGTCTAGACTATAGCCTAGACTATAGACTAGACTATAGACTAGACTATAGACTAGACTATAGACTAGACTATAGACTAGACTGTAGTCTAGACTATAGACTAGACTATAGACTAGACTATAGACTAGACTATAGACTAGACTATAGACTAGACTATAGACTAGACTATAGACTAGACTATAGACTAGACTATAGACTAGACTATAGACTAGACTATAGACTAGACTATAGACTAGACTATAGACTAGACTATAGACTAGACTATAGACTAGACTATAGACTAGACTATAGACTAGACTATAGACTAGACTATAGACTAGACTATAGACTAGACTATAGACTAGACTATAGACTAGACTATAGACTAGACTATAGACTAGACTATAGACTAGACTATAGACTAGACTATAGACTAGACTATAGATTAGACTATAGACTAGACTATAGACTAGACTATAGACTAGACTATAGACTAGACTATAGACTAGACTATAGACTAGACTATAGACTAGACTATAGACTAGACTATAGACTAGACTATAGACTAGACTATAGACTAGACTATAGACTAGACTATAGACTAGACTATAGACTAGACTATAGACTAGACTAGACTATAGACTAGACTATAGACTAGACTAGACTATAGACTAGACTATAGACTAGACTATAGACTTTCCTTTTAAAGACTAGACTATAGAGTAGACTATAGACTAGACTATAGACTAGACTATAGACTAGACTATAGACTAGACTATAGACTAGACTATAGACTAGACTATAGACTAGACTATAGACTAGACTATAGACTAGACTATAGACTAGACTATAGACTAGACTAGACTATAGACTAGACTATAGACTAGACTATAGACTAGACTATAGACTAGACTATAGACTAGACTATAGACTAGACTATAGACTAGACTATAGACTAGACTATAGACTAGACTATAGACTAGACTATAGACTAGACTATAGACTAGACTATAGACTAGACTATAGACTAGACTATAGACTAGACTATAGACTAGACTATAGACTAGACTATAGACTAGACTATTGACTAGACTATAGACTAGACTATAGACTAGACTATAGACTAGACTATAGACTAGGCTATAGACTAGACTATAGACTAGAAGTTCTAACCGACCAATTCAATTGAAAACATCTATGTTCTTGGCGACTTTACCTGACCCTTTTTTGAAGGTTCATATCTGAAATACATTGTCCACTGTTGATTCCTTGGTACTTCCTTTAAATACCCACAAAACATACATTTTCTTTAAACTCCATCACTGAACCCAAAAAAAAAATATTTTTTTCAAATTCACATTAAATTTCCTTAGCTGCATATTCAAGGAATATCTTCAACTCCTCAAAATGTCAATTGAATAACTATTCTCAAATTTCTCTTACCATAATAATAATAATAATAACTATTTAGCTATTGGCTATTTATGTGTATTTTAGCAATAGCTTATTATTTTCATCTACATAATCATGTATCTCAACGACCACATCTCGTTAGTTAATATCAAATAGTTGTTGCTTTAAATAAAAATAGTATAAGGATCGAAATAAAAAACTACTTGAGTTAAGAAAAAATAAAATTGAATACCATAAAAGAAAAACAGGAAATCAATGTCTGACTCAAAATGAAGACAAAAGGGAATGTTAGTTGTTAGTAAATAACAGAATAAAAGACATAGTAAAGTCTATAACTAAGTAGTATCCTGTTTATATTATTTTTCTCGTTTATTTATGTTCTTGTAGTAGTTTTTGTGACATGTAAGTATTAGTGTTGTTTTTATATATGTACAATTTGACATATGTATCTATATATACACATGTATGTGTATGGAAATAACTATGCATTCGACTAATAATCCAAATGGTCAAGCGTATTTTAAGTTTAGCTTTTTCGTTCTAAGGATATGAAGAGATGTATAGCATAAAATTTGTATTTGGTTTCGTTTTAGTAGATTCTATGGATGTTGCTTTTCCTTTGCTCAAATAGTCTTTAAATTGAATAATAATAACATGATAAGCTATTGATCAAAATCATTATTATTATTTAAGGAGTAGTAGTATGTTTTGGAATAGATTTGATTGTTTATAACGAGAAACGTTTTAAAAGGAACAAAATATATAAAATTTATTTGGAATTAAAAATCTGTTAGTTAGAGTAAAGATTAAAGAAGACTAGACTATAGACTAGGCTATATACTAGACTATAGAGTAGACTATGGCCTAGACTATAGAATAGACTATAGACTATAGACTAGACTATAGACTAGACTATTGACTAGACTATAGACTAGACTATAGACTAGACTATAGACTAGACTATAGACTAGGCTATAGACTAGACTATAGACTAGAAGTTCTAACCGACCAATTCAATTGAAAACATCTATGTTCTTGGCGACTTTACCTGACCCTTTTTTGAAGGTTCATATCTGAAATACATTGTCCACTGTTGATTCCTTGGTACTTCCTTTAAATACCCACAAAACATACATTTTCTTTAAACTCCATCACTGAACCCAAAAAAAAAATATTTTTTTCAAATTCACATTAAATTTCCTTAGCTGCATATTCAAGGAATATCTTCAACTCCTCAAAATGTCAATTGAATAACTATTCTCAAATTTCTCTTACCATAATAATAATAATAATAACTATTTAGCTATTGGCTATTTATGTGTATTTTAGCAATAGCTTATTATTTTCATCTACATAATCATGTATCTCAACGACCACATCTCGTTAGTTAATATCAAATAGTTGTTGCTTTAAATAAAAATAGTATAAGGATCGAAATAAAAAACTACTTGAGTTAAGAAAAAATAAAATTGAATACCATAAAAGAAAAACAGGAAATCAATGTCTGACTCAAAATGAAGACAAAAGGGAATGTTAGTTGTTAGTAAATAACAGAATAAAAGACATAGTAAAGTCTATAACTAAGTAGTATCCTGTTTATATTATTTTCTCGTTTATTTATGTTCTTGTAGTAGTTTTTGTGACATGTAAGTATTAGTGTTGTTTTTATATATGTACAATTTGACATATGTATCTATATATACACATGTATGTGTATGGAAATAACTATGCATTCGACTAATAATCCAAATGGTCAAGCGTATTTTAAGTTTAGCTTTTTCGTTCTAAGGATATGAAGAGATGTATAGCATAAAATTTGTATTTGGTTTCGTTTTAGTAGATTCTATGGATGTTGCTTTTCCTTTGCTCAAATAGTCTTTAAATTGAATAATAATAACATGATAAGCTATTGATCAAAATCATTATTATTATTTAAGGAGTAGTAGTATGTTTTGGAATAGATTTGATTGTTTATAACGAGAAACGTTTTAAAAGGAACAAAATATATAAAATTTATTTGGAATTAAAAATCTGTTAGTAAAGATTAAAGAAGACTAGACTATAGACTAGGCTATATACTAGACTATAGAGTAGACTATGGCCTAGACTATAGAATAGACTATAGACTAAATTAAAGACTAGACTATAGACTAGACTATAGACTAGACTATAGACTAGACTATAAACTAGACTATAAACTAGACTATAGACTAGACTATAGACTAGACTATAGACTAGACTATAGACTAGACTATAGACTAGACTATAGACTAGACTATAGACTAGACTATAGACTAGACTATAGACTAGACTATAGACTAGACTATAGACTAGACTATTGACTAGACTTTACTATAGACTGATCTGTAGACTATTCCATAGACTAAACTGTGAACTGGTAAACTGTGTACTTGTCTATAGTCTAAATTAAAGTATAGACTATACTATGGGCCTTATAATAAGCTTTACTGGACAATAGTCGATTTTGATTCTTTCAATTAACTTCCCCAAATTGTCCATAAAACTAAATTTATCTGTACATTTCTGTTATCTACGGACAAACTTTACAAAACAAATTTGAAGCTTATCTAACCATAGCAGCAGTGCGTTAACAAACTATACAATAGACTCATTTGTGAGGCAAAAACCCATGGCGGTAATTATAACAAAACACTTTGGTTTTCCTTACTTTATTCTTCTAGTATTTCCATTTTCCTTATATTTGACACTTAACACAATAAAAAACGAAATAAAGAAATACAGCAGAAGCAACACCACCACCATCTATTGTAAAACATATTGTTTGCTGATTTGTTAAGAAAAATTTGTAATTTTCTTTGAATTTTTTTTCTATAAAATTTTCATGGGCCTTTTTAATATAGAAAAAAGTTTTTTTTGTATTTGGCGCAGCAACGCTTGTTTGCTTTTGTCACTTTACTCGGTTGGTGTTTCTTCCTTGATCCTGTAACATTAAAGTGATGTCGTTTACAAGAGTTTTTTTTTAAAGCCCTTTTCTGGTTTTTGAAACTCTAAGAACAAATTTTTATGTGTGAATGTTTTGTTGTCGTTGCTATTTCCGGTGAGTGTTGTAGTTGGTGTTGGTATTATTGTTGCTGCTGTTGCAGTAGCTGGTGCTGGCGTTTTGGTCTTTGTTAAAATTTCAAAGTGTAAAAAGGACTTTTGTTTAGGCATTGTGCTAGAGGTCAGATTAGGAAAAAAGTTTTCTTTTATAGTTTTTTTTTTTTTTTTTTTTGAGTAATTATTGCTACAGTCGGAAAGAGATATATAAAGTTTGAATGAATGAAGCATTTTTGAAAATTACATAATGAAATTATAGAAACTAATGAAATTACAAAGATAATACCCGAATGTTTCTTTACTTATTGTAGGGTGTAAATAATTCAGTAGTGCTGACAGTAGAGCTAACTAATTTACTTGAATAATTGCAAGGACATTTTTTCCAACTAAAATTAAGTAGACCTACACACACAACAACAAATATATGAAACTACTACCCCAAAACTAGAGGTCATTAAACTTTTATAAACACAACCCTAAAAATATGCTAAACTAAACTTTCAACAAAATAGAAAACTTTATATAGAGTTGCAAATCGGTTAACAATTTGCAACATGTGTTATGATTTTCTGTGGTTAAACAACAAAACTAAAATAAATTTAAAATTTACAATTTGCCTCAAGATAAGATAATTTTTCAAGTTTTATTAAAAATTTTATAATAAAAATACATTTCTGTTATTCCTATTTTATCTGTCATATTTAAAAAAAAAAAAAAAAAAACTGATAAATTTTTCAATGTTATAAGTAAGTATGTAATTTACATTCATTTTACATTTTCCTTGTTGTTGTGGTAATATTTTTTAATTAACAAAATCTGGCATTCCCTTTAGAACATTTTTTTATTCATTCCTTGTTGTAGATATTCTTGGCGTTGAACACTCCTTTTATTTGGCTCATCTTATTATTAACGTCGCTTAATATTTAAAAGAAAATGTTGCATGTGGTATGTAGTTTACTTTTTGCATATTACGTTGGTATTACTGTTGTTGTTTTGTTGTATGCATAAATTCATATTTTGTTTATTTATGTATCATCATCTGTGCAAAAGGACACTTGAAGAAAATATTCTACGATTCTTTAATTTCCATCTCAGTAATAGTTCTGTTTTAGTTCTGTTCTAGTTCTGTTCTAGTTCTGTTCTAGTTCTGTTCTAGTTCTGTTCTAGTTCTGTTCTAGTTCTGTTCTAGTTCTGTTCTAGTTCT
>NC_060953.1:10111175-10113585 GCF_022045245.1 Lucilia cuprina | reverse complement strand
TAGTCTAGTCTATAGTCTAGTCTATAGTCTAGTCTATAGTCTAGTCTATAGTCTAGTCTATAGTCTAGTCTATAGTCTAGTCAATAGTCTAGTCTATGGTCTAGTCTACAGTCTAGTTTATAGTCTAGTCAATTGTCTAGTCTATAGTCTGGTCTATAGTCTAGTTTATAGTCTTGTCTATAGTCTACTCTATAGTCTAGTCTATAGTCTAGTCTGTAGTTTAGTCTATAGTCTAGTCTAGTCTAGTCTATATTCTAGTCTATAGTCTAGTCTATATTCTAGTCTATAGTCTAGTCTATAGTCTAGTCTATAGTCTAGTTTATACTCTAGTCAATAGTATAGTTCGGTCGGTTTTCTGGTCTGCAGTCCAGTCTGTTGTCTATTATATAGTCTAGTGCAAGTCTTTTATATGCTCTATTCTAATATCTAGTCTATAACTAGTATAAGTATTCAATCTTCATTATATGCTTTATATAGTTTGGTCTATTGTTATGTCTATTGGCTAGCCAATAGTTCTGTCAATAGTTTAGACTATCGTGTAGTCTTTAGTCTATATTATAGTCTGATCTATTCTTTGTCAATTTCCATTTTATGTCAATGATGATTGTTAGAATTCCTTCATCAACAAAGTAATATGTAAGTTATCTTATGTTAAAATTTCATCAGCATTATTTACATAGTTTAAATAGTAATACTAAATACAGAATGTTATACTTTTGTAATATATTTTTTTAAACATTTTTTGTTTCGCTTTGTAAACAACTTAAATAACAAGAAGGTTTCTTTTTATGTATATTTTTTTAATGTATAAAATGTAAAAAAATAAAATCACATACTTTTATGGTGCATTTTATTCAATTGATTTTTGTTAAAAGCATTTGAAACTTGTTTGAGTATTTTTATATTTAAAATGTGCATTTAATAGTCCTTTTGTATGCTTTGCATATGTATTTGCTTTTTTTATATAGTTTTGAAAATGTTTGAATGTCTGCATGCATGTGCATTTGGAATTTGTTTTTGGAGGTATGGCGTATACATACTTATGTGTATAGAAGAGGATCTTTAAAGGGTATTGAAAGCTGACTAAAAGGTTTATGGAGTTGTTTGTGTAAATGAAGTGAGTTGAATAATCGTTTAAAAGTATTTAAGAAGTTATCTGATATTTAAGAGAAGTTATGTATGTTTTCCTTAAACCTTTGTTATAAAGAATTCTAAAAATAAATTTTCTTCAAATTATTTAACACTTGAGCTTTTTTATGTACTCGCTAAAAAGAACAACTAGTAGCTTAATTAAAAACAAGCATTTGTTTTGTGTTCCTTTTTCTCGGCTATCTATGAAAACCAGGAATAAAGAACAAACATAAAAAAATAAATATTTTTATATAATATTTTTTTGAAAACTAAACAATTTAAAATATAAATTGAAAGTTGTGGGTTTTAATTTTTTCTCATTATAAGTACACGGTCTTTTGTCATCATTTAGTTATAGAGCAGCAGCAGTAGCATGGAGAAAGATAAGAAAAGACTTGCCAAGACAGAGTGCGGGTTGTTTGCTTTTGTCCTTTTCTTCGACATAACCGCATGATGAGGAGGGAATGCTTATTGGCGTGTTAGGTGGCTGTTGAGGTGTCTGCTAATTGTAACATCATTTAATGACATAATTTGTGGTTAAGTTTTTGTGGTGTACAATTTTAACGACCATTTTACAGCATCAAATACAATGACAACGTTTGTCTTTTGTTCAGTTTTTGCTTTTTAGCAACTTCTCCTTTAATTTTTGAAATTTTTTTATTACTGGTCATTGCAAGGGTTACACTGGGTCTAAAAACTAAAAAAGGTGTTTTTGTTTATAAATTCCTGTTACGGTGCTAGTGTAAACGTGTCTGCTGTAGTAAAGGTGTAGAAATATATGTAAATTTGTCTCTGTGCATTTAAAGGCTTTTAACATTTTATTTAAATTTTCTTAACCATATCTACGTTTCCTGTCATTTTCTTCCTGTTCCTTGGGTTTGTAAAAAATTACAATTATAAAGATGATGGTAGCTATGTGCTTGGGCAAAATGCAAATATAATGGTAATAAGTTTTATAAATAAATGGGGGTATAGCTTTAATAACATTTTAACCCTCTAAGGGTTTGACAATAGTAGACACTAATCACAAGACGATAGTAAACAGCTATAGACTAGACTATAAACTAGACTATAGACTAGACTATAGACTAGACTATAGACTAGACTATCGACTAGACTACAGACTAGACTATAGACTATACTATAGACTATACTATAGACTATACTATATACTAGACTATAGACTAGACTATAGACTAGACAATAGACTAGACAATAGACTATAGACTAGACTATAGACTAGACTATAGACTAGACTATAGACTAGACTATAGACTAG
>NC_060953.1:10109854-10111075 GCF_022045245.1 Lucilia cuprina | reverse complement strand
TCAGTTCTAGTTCAGTTCTAGTTCAGTTCTAGTTCAGTTCTAGTTCAGTTCTAGTTCAGTTCTAGTTCAGTTCTAGTTCAGTTCTAGTTCAGTTCTATTTCAGTCCTACTTCAGTTCTAATTTCCTCCACAAGATCTTATTTTGCTCCATAATAATAATTTTTCTTAACATTCTTCCTTCACCTTTACCGCATTCCATTTTTTCAAGTATTTTATTACATTTCCTGTAGTTGTCACTCAACAGTTTGGTTAAAGTCGGTTTCTTGTTGTTGAGGGTTGTGTGCTTTTGTGTGTTTGTATAATTCTATTTATTTTTCGCGTGTCCTGTTTGTTGGTTTCTTTTTATTTCTTGTTTCATTGTATCACCATAATGTTGTCATTGTGCTGTTTAAGCGGTACTTATTCACAACTGCTACACAGCAAATATTAGCTTATCATACTTGAAATTTCAATTATAAAATTTTCGTGATGTTAGCGTTATTTGCTGTTGCTATACTTGTTGTAGTCGTTGTTGTTTGGTCGAGTGTTTTGTAATGATTTCATAAACATTTGTCACCCTTCCTCGAAAAACAAAAAAATATGAAAAAAAGATTCAAAAACATTTGTATGTTTAGAATGCAAATGAAATAATTATATTTTTGTGGTTTTGTTTGTAATTTTTTTCTGGAGAGTTGGGTTTTTGGTTTCTTTTACCGAGTGCCCAATATACAACAGCAAAAAAAAATGCGTTTGATTGACAGAATTAGTATGTAAAAGCACTTTTTTATAAGGTATTGTCAAAATCATATTCTATGAATATTTTCTTAAAGATTTTAATTAATTATGCAATAAAGTGTTATAATACGTTATTTAAAATTCTATTTGGGTACAAAAGGTTTCGTAAGGTTCAAAGTTTTACTTTAAAAATATTTTTTTTTTTTTTTGCCAACTTGATTTGTTGAAATTAAATGTTTATATAATGACACTTAAATTCTGTTCTAATAAAAAAAATTAATTTCAGAAACAGAAACATGGTACTAAGTTCATTTTGAATGTAAGAAAACAATACGTATAAGTAATAGTTGTGACGAAAAAATATTGATCATACGTATTGATTCCAGATTTTAATTTTTAATAATAGAACTAGAACTGAACTAGAACTGAACTAGAACTGAACTAGAACTGAACTAGAACTGAACTAGAACTGAACTAGAACTGAACTAGAACTGAACTAGAACTGAAC
>NC_060953.1:10108274-10109754 GCF_022045245.1 Lucilia cuprina | reverse complement strand
TTCAGTTCTAGTTCAGTTCTAGTTCAGTTCTAGTTCAGTTCTAGTTCAGCTCTAGTTCAGTTCTAGTTCAGTTCTAGTTCAGTTCCAGTTCAGTTCTAGTTCAGTTCTGGTTCAGTTCTAGTTCAGTTCTAGTTCAGTTCTGGCAAGAGTACAGACTATTGTTGAGCAAGGATACAGACGGTTATCTGTTACATACTAAAGATCTAGCCTTTACGGATTTCCATGAAAAAAAAAATATTGTATTAACTTAAATCCTAATTTATTTAAAATTTTTTCCCGCTTAAAATACTACTGCAATGACATCATAAGTTTATTTTATTTAAATGTACTTTTTACATTTTCGAAAAGGTAATCTACCTTTTAAGTATTTCAACTAGTAATATGAATAAAATCCATAATTCCTTTCCTTAAGAGTTTCCAAAAACCATTACAAGAATAAAGAAAAAATCATTTACATTTTCTAAATAAAAGTAGCAAAATATTCAAAGTCTAACAAACGGCTTTTGTATTTGCAATTTAAGCACTTTATACCTCTTTAAATATTTTTCTCGAGTAAACGAAGAAAAACTTTTTACCAACAATTTGTTGCAGTTCTTTTCTGTTTGTTTTTATTTCGCTCGCGTTGTTGTTGTTGTCTGAAACTTATGAGTAATCTTTGTTGTTGACAATGACTTTCAAGTGGTTACGGAAAAACCAACCAACCCACTTTTTGCATCCACCATTAAACAGTACTCGAATGAGAAAAGTACAAATGCACACTTACACTAATAAACGTACACACATACACAAACAAATGCAGTACTCTGACGAGGATAGTTAAATATAAAAACAGGAAAAACTACAACTTCATTGACATCAGACCAAGAAAACATTTGTTTGACTGAACGAACAACTCAAACACTCATAGAAAAACACAGCAGCAGAAACAACGAGTCGAGCCAGAAAGATATCGCAGACATTATGATTGCAGCAATTGCTGCCACTACTGCTGGTAAAGGTTTTTATTGTTTCTGCTTTTTTTGTAGTTGTTGTTGTCTGTGGTTTGAGGCCAAAAAGGAAAAATTGTTTGCGAAAAATAAGTTTGCACATGACATTATCGCCACGCTTAAAACGCGTACATTTTTTCATATCACTTGTAAATTTTTTTTTGCTTTGCTAAAAACAAAAATTAAAACAACTAAAAAATTACAACTGCAGTTTTTACTTTTTCTATATTTGCTTAGTTATGTCCGCCATATAATAAACATTTAAAGTGCTAATGTTAAGAACATTTGAAAGAGGAAGATCCTTGTAAGAGGAAATAAGTAAGAGTTTCATGTCTGGCAATGTTGTAAACCCCTTTCCTGCTCTTTTTATTAGTATGTATATGTTTTATTTCAGTGCTAGTTCAGTTCTAGTTCAGTTCTAGTTCAGTTCTAGTTCAGTTCTAGTTCAGTTCTAGTTCAGTTCTAGTTCAGTTCTAGTTCAGTTCTAGTTCAGT
>NC_060953.1:10097515-10108174 GCF_022045245.1 Lucilia cuprina | reverse complement strand
CTGAACTAGAACTGAACTAGAACTGAACTAGAACTGAACTAGAACTGAACTAGAACTGAACTAGAACTGAACTAGAACTGAACAAGAACTGAACTAGAACTGAACTATTTTACTTTTTTGTATTATTTACCGCTTTAAACGCATAAATAATAAATTGGTTTCAACACATAGATTTTTTTAAATCGATAACATACATGCATAGACAAATTTTCGAAATACACATACTCTAACAAATTGTATTTATAGAGTATACTAATTTCAATTATTCATGTCTAGCACATGTCACATTGCTGTTATCTAAGGTCAGTTAACACGACAGCTTTTCCAAATAGACACACACACATAAATACTAATACACATGCAAATATACATACATATAAACACAATCTCACACAGAATACAATAAAATAACTAACAACAAAAAGTCAACCCGTAAACACCCCCCAACGTTATAACAACAACAGCAGTACACATCAACATTAAACTTTAAAATTAATGGAACAATTTGTAAAATGGTACCAAATAACAATAACAAAACTTTGCATAAAAAAGAGAGCATGAAAACAAATACAACAATAAAGTGAAAAACTTTAATCAAGTTTGAAATCTTAAAATAAATGTGAACTTAAATTTGCAGGAGTATTTTAATTTATTAAACATGAAAAACAAAAAGAAAATGAAAATTAAATCTAAAGAGATACAAAAAAAAGGACATGACAAACTTTAAGAAAAAGCTGCGAACATTTTTTTCTTGGGAAAAATCTTTATAGTGTTTTTCTTTTTGTTTTAAAAAAGCGCATGTCCTTTTTTGTTAGAACTATATAAACTTTGACATTTAAGCTGTTCAAAAGGAGAGAAGAGTGCTAAAAGCTTTAAAATTAGCTGAATGGAAAAGTAAAGAGTTTTTTACTCTCTTAAAGAGCTTGTTTTAGTTTAATAAACTTTAAACTCTTTTAAACTCATTTCATATTGAGAATAAGCTTTTTTTTCTTTCCACACTCTTTCCTATTAAAGTTTGAAGTTGAGAATTTATGGTGTCACTTTGCAGCTTTCTGCTCTATAAATCTTGTATATTATTTGCTCAGTGGTTTTGCAGCATCTGCCATTAAATAAAAATTGCCTTTACCCATGTGATTATAAGCCAAAAAGGCGGCATGCAGAGTATTTTTTTTTTTCATTTCAATTTCAATATTTTTTTGTTGTTGTTATTGTCGGTTTCACTAGTTCAAAAGTAGTAAAATCTATTGAGGCATGAGAGTGTAAATATGTTAATTCATTTGAGGTTGTAATGAGTTGTAATCACCAAATGATACCGGCCGTTTTCCATACATTCGTACATTTGGCAAAAGCTAACTATTCTTAGTCTTTAGAAATGTTAGAGGAATAAAGCTTTATGTGTATTTTTCAAGAGGAGATTATTGAGATAAAAGTTGTAATTGTGTTAAAGATTAAAAGCAGTATATTAAAATGTTCTATTAAATTAATTAGTATTATAATAATGAAAGTTTTGCTGTGAAATAACCGTAACACATTTCGGGTTAATTTAATTTTCTGTAAAATTTATATACTTTTTTATTCTTTGGATTTTTATACCCTTCACCTTCGTGAGAAGGGTTTATATAAGTTTGTCATTCCGTTTGTAATTTCTATAATATAATTTTCCGACCCTATAAAGTATATATATTCTGGATCCTTATAGATAGCGGAGTCGATTAAGCCATGTCCGTCTGTCTGTCTGTCTGTCTGTCTGTCTGTCTGTCCGTCTGTCTGTTGAAATCAGTTTTTAGAGGACCCCAGATATCGACGAGATCCGAATCTTCAATAATTCTATTAGACATGCTTTCGAGAAGATCGCTATTTAAAATCAGCAAAATCGGTCAGTAAATAACGGAGATATGAACAAAAATCCGAGACAACCTCTGAAAATTTCATCAAAAAAGCCATATTTTTTCATGCTTTGTTAAAAAAGCAACAACAACACTGTGAATTAGATATAGATATACATGTGCGTGTGTAGATGTATTTGGTTTTATTCAGCTGTGTATTTTTTTTTTTGTATGTTTGGATGTTGTTCTGTTCTCACGAAGGTAAGTGGGAATAACAACAAGGAGATAAAGCAGTAATATGTTCGTAATACAGCTCATATTTGTTTGAACGTGGTAATGCAGTTTGACGGTGGTATTACAGTACAATGGTTAATATTTCTTTCTGCTACAGTTTATATTTGTTTGTGTGTATGTTATGTGTGACATGAGTGCAGAGATACAAAATAAATAAAAACTGTTTTTTAAAACATACTTGGTGAAGTGTATATAAGATTCGGCACAGTCGAATATAGAAATATTACTTGTTTTGTTTTACTTGACTTTAATTATTTATCATTTTTTAGGTGAAAATGGTATTAATTGGAAAGTTTTCTATAGCAGAGTGTGTTCATTAGGACGTTTGCAAGATAAAAATTTGGCATTGAACAGTTTTCTACAAATTAGTGTCTGCATTGTTTAGTTTTCTATGGAAAATATCTGTATTAAATAGTTTTTAGAAAATAGTGTTGGCATTGGAATGTTTTCTATAAGAAAATTTCTGCATTGGATAGTTTTCTCCTTGCATTGGGTAATTTTTATACCCTACATCACTTTAGTGGGGAACGTATATTGGGTTTGTGCTGATGTTTTTAACGCACAATAATATTGGTCCTATACAAACTAGTCGGCTTAGAATCATTATCTGAGTCGATTTAGCTATGTCCGTCCGTCTGTCTATCTGTCTTTCCGTCTGTCCGTCCGTTCGTCCGTCCGTCCATGTAAACTTTGTAATCAAACTACAGGACGCAATTTTATACACAATTCAATGAAATTTGGCACATGATCTTTTATGGTACGGTAGACAAAGTCCATTTCACCTATCCCCCAAACAGGCATTATAAATTTTTCGATATCATTGGACTTATTTCAATAGAAAAGTGGTCGGCAATGGGCTGTTTTCTACAAAAAAGTTTTCTATAAAAAGTACCCATATTGGATATTTTTCAATAGAAAATTTACAAAATTGTACCATTTTCTAAACAAAAAGTGATAGCATTAAACAGTTTGTTATAAAAAGTTTCCAAATGAAACACTTTTCTATAGAGTTTGTACTGAACAATTTTTACAAAATAAAATTTCTGCATTGGACAGTTTTTATTGAATATGTCGGTATTGGACAGATTTCAATATAAACAAGTAAGAGTTCTATATTCGGCTGTGCCGACTCTTATATACCCTTCACCATGGTGTATTAAAAAAAACAGTCAGTACTATAAATTCCTATTTTACATCACTTTCTTTGGGCTCAACATGCTTAAATTCATGTTTCTAGATTCAACATTATAGAAAATTGAAAACCTTATGGGTTCTCACCTAATTCAGACTATACACACCTAATTTCATATTTATAGGTTCAATATTTTAGAAAATTCAATGAGGAACTTTTTAAAAACAAAAAAGTACCAAAAAGTTCAATTAGCTTCTCACCTAATTCCGACTCTACTTACTTAATTTCATATTTCTAGGTTCAATATAATAGGAAATTCAAAAAGTACCTTTTGCAGAACGAAAAATACCAAAAAAATCAATATTATTATCAATATTATAGAAAACCCAAAAAGTACTTTTTCAAAAAACAAAAAGTACCAAAAAGTTCACTTTTTCCGGTTCTCACCTAATTCCGACTCTACATATTTAATTTCATGTTTCTACGTTCAATATTATAGAAAATTCAAAAAGTACCTTTTGAAAGACGAAAAAGTACCAAAAATTTCCCTTTTTGTGGGTTCTCATCTTATTCCAAATCTACATACTTAATATCCATGTTTCTAGGTTCAATTTTAAAGAATACCCCTTTGAAAAAACGAAAAAGTACCAAAAAGTTCCCTGTAATGGGTTCGCGCCTAATTCAGACCCTACATACTTAATTTCATATTTCTATGTTCAATATTAGAAAAAATTCAAAAAGTACCTTTTAAAAACAAAAAAAAGTACCAAAAAGTTCACTTCTCGGAAGCATGTCTAACAGAATTATTAAAGATTCGGATCTTGCCGATATCTGGGGTCCTCTAAAAACTGACTTCAACAAACACACAGACGGACAGACAGACAGACGGACATGGCTTAATCGACTCCGCTATCTATAAGGATCCAGAATGATAAACTTATATATACGGAATGACAAACTTATATATACCCTTCAAGTCAAGACATTTTCTGAAGGGGAGTCTGTATGGGGTCAAATGAGGCCCGATCACTATAAAAATTAATATTGTCAATTATTGTTCTATAAAACTAATTTTTGCTGATTTTCGTTGACATTATAAAACATTTAACGTACTTATGAGCCTAAATGCCCGATTCGGGAGGTACGGTTGTATAGGGGCTAGGAGAAATAATGGACCGATTTTAACCATTTTCAATAGCGATCGTGCTTGAACCAAAGAAAAGAGTATGTGTCAAATTTCATCAAATTATCTTGAAAATTGTGACCTGTAGCGTACGCACAAGGTTTACATGGACACACAGACAGACAGACGGACGGACGGACAGACGGACATAGCTAAATCGACTCAGAAAGTGATTCTGAGGCGATTGGTATACTTTAAGGTGGGTCTAGGACCAATATTTTTGGGTGTTACAAACTTCAGCACAAACACATAATACCCTCCCCACTATAGTGGTGTAGGGTATAAAAAGTGTGAGCATTGGATAATTTTCTTAAAAAATTTCTGCATTGGACAGTTTCTTAGAAAAAAGTAAATGCATTGAATAATTTTATGTAGAAAATGTTTAGCATTGCACAATTTTCTATAAAAATGTGTCATCATTAAACAGTTTTGTAAAGAAAATTGTCTGCATTAAATAGATTTCTATAGAAAGGTAACGACACTGGAAATTTTTTCAATAAAAATTGCATTGAATAGTAAAAAATGTCTGCATTGAACAGTTTCTTAGAAAAAGATAAATGCATTAAATATTTTTATATAGGAAATGTTCAGCATTGGACAGTTTTCTATAGAAAATTGAAAGCATTAAACAGTTCTTTAAAAAAAAGTGTCAGAATAAAACAGAAAAATGTCTACATTGAATAAATTTCTCTAAAGAGGTAACATTACTGAATAATTTTCTATAAAATCTTACCGGCTTTGAATAGTTTTTATAGAAAAGTGTTAGCATTGGAAAATTTTTATTAAAAAATGTACAGCATTGAACAGTTTCTTACAAACAATTAACTGCTTTGGATAGTTTTCGGTAGAATATGTACAGTATTGGATAGTTTTCTATTAAAATGTTTTGGAATTGCACAATTTTTCAAAGAAAACTTTCTGCATTGAATAGTTTTCTATAGAAAAGTGTGAGCATTGGAAATTTTTTAATAAAAAATGTACAGCATTGAACAGTTTCTTACAAACAATTAACTGCTTTGGATAGTTTTCGGTAGAACATGTTAAGCATTGGATAGATTTCTATAGAAAAGTGTCAGCATTGGATAATCAGCATTAGAAAAGTTCTGGTATTGCATAGTTTTCTAAAGAAAATTCTCTGCATTGAATAGATTTCCAAGAAAAGTATCAGCATTGGATAAATTTTTCTTTAAATCTCTTCATTGGACAATTTCTTACAAAAGAAGTAACTGCATTGGATTGTTTCTTATAAAGAAAAGTAACTGCAATATATAATTTTCTGTAGAGAATAGACAGCATTGAATAGTGTTCTATATAATAGTGCCCGCATTGAACATTTTTCTATAGAAAAGTTCCAGCATTAAACAGTTTGTTATAAAAATGTATTGGAATTGAACAGTTTTTTAAAGAAAAATGTAAGCATTGAAAAGATTTCTATAGAAAAGTATGCGACTGGATAATTTTCCATAAAAACGTAATCGCATTGAATATTTTTCTATACAAAAGTGCCAGCATTGAATAATTTTCTCTAAAAAAGTGTCTGCATTAAACAGTTTCATACAAAAAAGTAACTGCATTGGACAGATTTTTAACGCAAACTGTAAAGTAACTGCAGTTGTTCTTAACTTCTAATAAAATTTATTTTTGTTTGGTTACAATTAGTTACATTGAAAGGCTTACTCCAAAATTTTCCCTTTTTCATGATTTACTTTTTTATACCCTTCACCTTCGTGAGAAGGGTATATAAAAGTTTGTCAATCCGTTTGTAATTTCTATAATATAATTTTCCGACTCAATAAAGTATATATATTCTGGATGTTTATAGATAACGGAGTCGATTAAAAGCCATGTCTGTCTGGTTGTCTGTCTGTATGTTTGTTGAAGTTTTTAGAGGACCCCAGATATCGGCGAGTTCCTAATCTTCAATAGTTCTGTTAGACATGCTTTTGGGAAGATCGCTATTTAAAATCAGCAAAATCGGTCTATAAATAACGGAGATATGAGCAAAAATCCGAGACAACCTCTGAAAATTTCATTAAAAACTGAGATTTTTTATTCATGCTCAAACAGAAATTGCAAAAAACAAAAACAAAATACATAATCATACGGTAAATTTTGTTATTGTACTCTGTACTCTGGCAGAGCGAGAGCAGCAGAGCGAGAGCAGCAGAGCAAGAGTAGCAGTGCGAGAGCAGCACTAGTATGTTGTTATTGACTAGAAACATGAAATTATGTATGTGAAGACTGGCTTAAGTTAGAAGCCATAAAAGGGAACTTTTTGGTACTTTTTCGTTTTTCAAAAGACACTTTTTGAATATTCTATAGTATTGAACCTAGGAACATAAAATTAAGTATGTAGATTCGGAATTAGGTGAGAACACATAAAATAAAATTTTTTGTACTTTTTCGTCTTTCAAAAGGTACTTTTTCAGTTTTCTATAAATTAAGTAGTTTTCATAAAATTAAGTATGTAGAGTCGGAATTATGTGAGAACCGGTGGTACTTTTTAGTTATTCAAAAGGTACTTTTTGAGTTTTCCATAATAATGAACTTAGAAACATGGAATTAAATATGTAAAGACCGGATTAGATGAGAACACATCGATGGGAATTTCCTGGTACTTTTTCGTTCTGCAAAAGGTACTTTATGAATTTCCTATAATATTAAACCTAGAAACATGAAATTAAGTATGTAGAGTCGGAATTAGTTGAGTTTTGGGTTTTTAAAGTACTTTTTGAATTTTCTATAATATCGAATCTAGAAACATGAAATTAAGTATGTTCAACCCGAAGTAAGTGATTTGAAAGGAGAGTTTTTGATACCGACTTTTTTTAACACACCATGGTGAAGGGTATATAAGATTCGGCACAGCCGAATATAGAACTCTTACTTTTTTCATCTTAACAAAAATTTACTCAATTTTCTTAACCAACCGCAATTTACCCTAAAATAAGTATAAAAAAACATTTAAAATCAAATTAAATGCTGATTATAGAGTTTTCATCCTTTTTGTTTGCCATTATTTACCACTTCTTCAAACAGAGTCCATTTATTTTCGGTGTTTTTTTATCATATTTTTTTTATTTTATTATTAATGTTATAATTTTTATGTTAAGGGTTCGTTAAACATTTTTACCATCTATTCAAATATTTATTTTTCAATTATTTTTTTATATTTTATGGCTGTTTGTGTGATTGACTGTCTAGGGTTTGTATGTGTGTGTGTAGCAAAAAATATATAAAAAAACCTAACAACATAGAAAAATGTTAGTGTGTATTAAAGTTTGATTTTACATACACATATATATTTATTTTGGACTTTTTTGTCATACATTTACATAGACGTAAAATAGAATTGTGTTTGTGGAATAAAATAAAATTACAAAAAAATATGAATTAAACAAATAAAAGTTTTTTTGTGGTTGTTTTTGTTGCCGTCGCTGTAATTCAAATGTTTGTTTATTCATTTACATTTTGGAATATTTTAAACAGAGATTTTATTTTTGTGTAGTAAATTTTTTAAAATTTTGTTTTTTCCCTTTCACTCGCTTTTTGTTTTTTGTAGACATTTTTCGGGTTCCAGTTTTTGATTTTATTTTAATTTTTATTCAATTTCTAACGAAGCGTTAAACTAAAATATACTTTAACGTTTTTTTTTACTTTTTTTGTCTTTTATCGTTTTTGATTTGAGTTTTAGTTGTTGTTAAATGGTTGTAATTTTGATATAAAATAGAGCAGTTAGATGAAATTTGCTTGCCAGTGGCTTAATAAAGCTTAGTAAGGCAGTCTGTAGGAAGTCTATAGTCTACCTATTTTATAGTGTATTTTACGTTCTTTTAGTGGACTATTCTATAGTATAGTCAGATGTCTAGTCTATAGACTATGGTCTAGTCTATTCTACAGTCTAGTCTACAGTATAGTCCATAGTCTAGTCTATAGTCTAGTCTATAGTCTAGTCTATAGTCAAGTCTATAGCCTAGTCTGTAGCCTAGTCTATAGTTTAGTATATAGTCTAGTCTAAAACTAGTCTAAAACTAGTCTAGACTAGACTATAGTCTAGTCTATAGTCTTGTCTATAGTCTAGTCTATAGTCTAGTCTATAGTCTTGTCTATAGTCTAGTCTATAGTCTAGTCTATAGTCTAGTCTATAGTCTAGTCTATAGTCTAGTCTATAGTCTAGTCTATAGTCTAGTCTATAGTCTAGTCTATAGTCTAGTCTATAGTCTATAGTCTAGTCTATAGTCTAGTCTATGTCTAGTCCATAGTATAGTCTATAGTCTAGTCTATAGTCTAGTCTATAGTCCAGTCTATAGTCTAGTCTATAGTCTAGTCTATAGTCTAGCCTATAGTCTACAGTTTAGTTTATATTCTAGGCTATAGTCTAGTCTATAGTCTAGTCTATAGTCTACAGTTTAGTTTATATTCTAGGCTGTAGTCTAGTCTATATTTCAATTAGCTGTCTACACCAAAGTCTATTCAATATTCTAGTATATAGTCCAGTCCACATTATAGACTGGTTAAGTTTCTAGTTTTTTGTCTGTTCTAGGTCTATAGTCAAGCTATCTTATTGACTAGTCTACTGTTCTAGCCCCTTTTGAAAGTTAATACCTTTCTTTGATCCCCGCCCTTTTCAATGTATCCAATTGATTAATAACAGTTAAAAGGATTCGTTTGTTAGAGTGTTGTTTGTAAATGTTTTGTAATGTTAGTGTTGTTGTTTTTACTTTAGTATTTTTATTTGTTGTTTTCAACGAACAGCAACAAAAATCATCAACAGTGTTAAATGCTGTTTTCAAACGAAGACTAGACGATAAACGGCAGAAAGGGAATTATGGTGTAAATGCCTTTTTATGTATTTGTTGAATGTTTAGTTGAAAAGTGTGAGTATGCAATGTTGTTGTTTTTTTTTCAAAAATAAATAAAAACAAACTGAAAACCCAAAAACTGTGAAAAACAAAATATAAATAAAATTTATTTTTAACGAGGACATCATGGCGTATGAACAACATCATTAAGTATTTTTTTTCCTATTTTGTGCTAAAGACTAGGGATGCAGACACAAAACCTGCAAAATATATAAAGATTTTTTGAAATGTAAATAAATCAAAGTATTTTTTTCTTGTTGTTTTTTGGCAAAAGTAATTGAAGTCATTAAAAAGAGGGTTTTTGTTTGCTGCGTTCATTGGTCTAAGTTGTGTATGGGTGTTTTAAACGGAAAAAATATTTGCAAAATTTCTATGGCATACTTTCGTTGCTGGTAGGAAATTAAAAATTCCTAGCACGTTTTTGAGGAGAAAAATTATTCTGCAGAAATTGATTTTCAATCCTTAATATTGAAATTGCTCCCAAAGGGCGACAAGGGCATTAGGTCAGGCTTAAAGTTTCGAAAATAATAAAATAGTACCTAAAGACTTAAGTTAAACTTGAGGTAATATTAATTGAAAATAACTAAAGTTGGCATTGAGGTAAAAACTTTAAAGAAATTTATATCAACTAATTCTTACCCACATCAAGCCTCCATTAAATGAAGCTATCACATGTTTTCTAAAAATGTACAACTAAACAAAAAAATATTAATAATAAACCTAATATGTATACTACTATTCCCTTAGGAAAATATGATTGTATGATATTTCCATGATATCTCCACCTATTCCCCTTCCACTAAACTAATATTTAACGCTTAGTTGTAAATATTCTTGTAAAAATGTTAGTATTTTTTACATGTATGTTTGTGTAAGTACTTATAAATATGTATGTTTGAATTCATTATATATTTATTTGCATGACGTTGAATATTTAACCCTATGGGAATTTTAACATGTTGTGCTGCTTCGTTTAGCCTGCAAAATTCAAATGTGTATTGACGATAATGATTAACTGTGTTAAGGCTTAGTTGGAAGTAAAACAAATACATATACATTTGCTGAATAGGCTTCATTTAAAAATGTGCAAAAAGAAAATAATATTTGAGGAAAGATTTTATGCATATTAAACAACTGAAATTTAAGTTATAAAACTTCATTCGAGACAGACTAATTACTCTGACTAGACTATAGACTAGGCTAGACTGTAGTCTATAGTCTAGTATACAGCCTAGTCTATAGTATAGCCTATATTCTAGTCTATAGTCTAGTCTATAGTCTAGTCTATTGTCTAGTCTATAGTCTAGTATATAGTCTAGTCTATAGTCTAGTCTATAGTCTAGTCTATAGTCTAGTCTATAG
>NC_060953.1:10095530-10097415 GCF_022045245.1 Lucilia cuprina | reverse complement strand
CTAGAACTGAACTAGAACTGAACTAGAACTGAACTAGAACTGAACTAGAATTGAACTAGAACTGAACTAGAACTGAACTAGAATTGAACTAGAACTGAACTAGAACTAGAACTGAACAAAAACAGAACTAGAAATTAACTAGAACTGAACTAGATCTGAACTAGAACTTAACTGGAACTGAACTAGAATTTAGATATAACTTAACTTCATCTGGATAATTTTCTTTAAAAAACTGGTTATTGAAGACATTTTTATCTATAGAAAATATCTAAATAATATTGTCTATTGTTTTTTGTTTTTTGTACAACCACTACTACTCACATATAACTCTTGTTTGAAGAAAACTGTTAAGGGAGCATAATTTTTTACCGTCTTTAAAAAAGAGTTAAATTTTATTTTATACACATGTCGTATACTTGTTATAAAAATAACGTACATCAATCATACGCTTAGTTGTTCTAAATCCAGTAAACCCGTGTAATCTTCGTAAAATTTTTACTCAAAATCTTCAAATGAGAATCTTATTTAACATTTATTAATTTAAATTTAAAATGTTTACAATCTTTTCTTCAGTCCCCTCTCTTATCAACATCTAGAAAGCGCATACGTATTTTAAGAAAAAAAATTTCAAAAATCCCTAATTTACTTACAAATTGATGCTCCATATATTATTATTTTTTTTTTCTTATTTATTAAAAAAATATTTGTCAAGCAAATGATTGAAATGGAAAATGTTGTACATAAAATAATAAGAAATAAATAAGAAGAAGCATATGATTTAAACAAATAAAAACAAAATGGCAACTAAATTCGCAACAATTGTTCAAGCATAAACATGTTGAATGTCAATAAAAGAAACATGAGCAACAGCAAAACAAAAAAACAACAAAATTTTCAAATAAATATGACAAAATAAACAGACAGACAAGATATTCAATCTTGTGTCTTCTATTGAATAAATTTAACGATTATGTCACTGACAAAATAACAATCGTTAAAAAGGAAAGAGGAGGAGAGGAAAAAGAAATGAATGAATTTGATTATAATGTCAGAAAATAAGAGAATAAGCGCAATGAAAATCATCGCAACCGAAAAGAAAGTTTTGTAACCCGAGAAATCTTATACTAGTAAGTATTAAAGAGTTTATATATTCTTCAACGATTTGTTTATGTGTGAGTATCCTCGCAAGAATATCTTGTAAAGTAGACACATTTATACAAACTCGCGTTTAAAACTTTTCACCAAAATGTATGTATGCACATACATAACTATACACCCATGCATATATGTATGCATGTATGTAGAGTCCTATACACAGACAAGTGTTATCAACGCGTTAAGCGGAAATACAAATACAAATTATTTATAATGCTTGCATGAGTGCTCACTGTTTCCTGAAAGATGCCAACAACAGTAAAAACAAATACTTAATAAATATAAATTCATAAATATATATGAACACACTTCCTTGTATTTAACACTTCCTCTCACACTTACAATCTTTTTATCCCACTCGCTCTCACTCTCTTTTGATTTCATTGTATGAATATATCTTTCTGCATCGTACTTATACTCTGCTGTTATCAATTGTACATAAACATACGTTTTGATTTTGTTCACTGAAGGAATATATAAACGTTTTTAAACAATATTGTTAAAAAATATAATATGTATGTTAGTGTGAACTGTGAAAGGGATTTTCATAAAAAAGGAATAATCAAAGTGTATTAAAAAGAAACTAATCTCTAATCTAGTCTATAGTCTAAAGTATAATCGTTAGTCTAGTCTATAGTCTAGTCTATAGTCTAGGTTATAGTCCAGTCTATAGTCTAGTCTATAGTCTAGTCTATAGTCTAGTCTATAGTCTAGTCTATAGTCTAGTCTA
>NC_060953.1:10093548-10095430 GCF_022045245.1 Lucilia cuprina | reverse complement strand
TTCTAGTTCTGTTCTAGTTCTGTTCTAGTTCTGTTCTAGTTCTGTACTAGTTCTGTTCTAGTTCTGTTCTAGTTCTGTTCTAGTTCTGTTCTTGTTCTGTTCTAGTTCCGTTCTGGTTCTGTTCTAGTTCTGTTCTAGTTCTGCTCTAGTTCTATCCTAGTTCTGTTCTAGTTCTGCTCTAGTTCTATCCTAGTTCTGTTCTAGTTCTGCACTTCTTAAATACAATCTTAACAAAATTTAGTTTTATTAAACATCATCAAAAAATCACACAAATAAATGATTATATGGAAATAAGATTTAAAGTCATCTCATTTCCCAACTCTTTCAGCTAAGAAAAGAATTGACAATATACTTAATAATATTATGTTTCAAAATATTATATTATGCTCTTATATATGTGTATAAGTTTGAGAAGAAAAAATTGGATTACACGCATTACTGAACAAACATCTTTATCATTTTGTTTAGTGCCGAACAATTTGTTTGAAATCTTTCAACCCAAAATATGGGCTTATAAAAGGGATGGCATATTATTGCTTCAATGAAGATGTAATGGCAGATGAGGCTTTATATACGAAATTATGTTTTCCGAATTAAAAAGAACTTATATTATTTCTAAAAAGTGATTTTAATTTCTAGGTAATTTGTTTTAAATTTGCTTGCGTTATTATATACCCATTAACAAATGTATAAATCCAATATGTAGTAGATTTTTCTTTTCATTTAGTGTAGGGTGGCTTTTAGCATACATTGCCAACTATATTATTTCTCAAATGCAAATTCTTTTACTGACATAAGCTTACTATTTATTTGTTTATAAAAAATTGTAAAAAAAGGCACAAAAACAAATTGGTTTTTAAACTCTCATTCCCTACAAATAAGTTTTTTTTTAGCTTCTTCAAACAAATCCTCAGGCCTTCAATATACATATGATTACAACAATATAATAATAGAGTTATAGATCCCAAAAATCTATTTTTAAGAGGCCATAAATAACTAAAATTATGTTTTTATGAAAAATCAAAAGATGTCGAAAAAAAACAAAGAAACACACAAACTAACATTTAATCATGTTTGGTCTGAAAAAAAGATATTTATCGAGTGTAAAAAATGTCTAAAGAAATCGATTTGAAAAAGTGGCATTCATAATTATAGTAAATGAGGGTTGTTCCCATTCTAAATGTAAATCCTTGCAATATGCTTAAAAGCAAATAAGACAAACTGCGTCTATACAAATGTCAGAGTTTGTGTCTGTTTTGCAAAGTAATCCTTGAAAGGTCAGAATTTGTTTCCTTTTACGACATTTTTTTCAGTCTTAGCTTATACGGTAAATTGGTTAATATTGTTACATCTTTTTTTCAATACATATGTGTTATACAATTTAAGTTTACTCTTTTATTTGGGAGCTAAAATTGTTGTAAAAAATAGTAGAAATAAATTTATTAGTTTTGACTTTAATAGTAACAAATTAAGGGATTTGTTGAATAAATCCTAGTATTATCATATTCTAAGCTTTTTCTTTTATATTGGACTTTGGCATACCTTTGTTGCAAATTTTGAGTTGTGACTTTTTTCAGGCAGTTTATGTCATTAAATAATTTTTTATATATGCAGAAGATATGAATGTCAAAATATGCAAATAAAATGGTTTTATCGACGGCTACATATCAACCCAAACTAGCTAAATAGCTAAAGACAAGTAAAAAATTAATTAGAACTTAACAAGAACTGAACAAAAACTGGAACTGAACTAGAACTGAACAGCAACCGAACTTGAACTGAACTAGAACTGAACTAGAACTGAACTAGAACTGAACTAGAACTGAACTAGAACTGAACTAGAACTGAACTAGAACTGAACTAGAACTGAACTAGAACTGAA
>NC_060953.1:10092008-10093448 GCF_022045245.1 Lucilia cuprina | reverse complement strand
AGAACAGAACTAGAACAGAACTAGAACAGAACTAGAACAGAACTAGAACAGAACTAGAACAGAACTAGAACACAACTAGAACAGAACTAGAACAGAACCAGAACAGAATAATATAATACTTATAGTGTCTCTAGAGGATATAAGCTCTATCTCTGTAAAGGGAACATGTCATGAGATGCAGTATTCTCTTTATAAAGATTAATTATTCTGTAGACTATATTCTCACTACATGTTAGCATCAATTTTCCTTATTTAATTCGTATCTGTCCTAACATTTCTTTACTCGTTTTTACTCTTTAAAATTTTTTCTATAAATTGTGTTGAATTGTAAAAAAAAACTCTATACATTTATTAAAAAGTTTGTCCTTAAAAATGCAACAATACCAATAACAGCTACTATAGCAAACAAAAACATAGAGGAAAAAAAATATATAAAATAGTTAAATTTGTTAACTAGTTAGACAACAATATTAACAACTATTACAATGAGCATAAACTTTTATATTAAAAATATGAGTATAATGCGAGTACAGGTAAAATCAAAACTTTTAACTTTTTTGAAAAACAAAAAAATACTATTTATTAAATTATTAAAATTGATTTGGAAAAACTTTTGTAAAATAATTATAAAATATCTAAAAATAGCAACTAGTTAAAATACATTTTAACATTTTTGGAAAGTGTAATAATGTATTTGTACTGTATTATGTATAATATTTGCTAATAAGGACAACGAAGTGAATAATGTCTACTACCAAATAATTAAATAATATTTTGCCCTTTTTATTTATTATTCTATTTTTTTTTTTATAAAAATCTTTTTCTTCAGCTAATTTTTCTCTAATTTTAAGTGCTGCTTAGTTTGTGTTACCAGTTTTTAAAAACACATCTCTATGTTAACGTTGTAAAAGATAAAGTAAAATTTTATTTTTAATGACTAACAGACCATGATGTCGAAGCAATAAACTAAACATTGGAAATATAACATATTGTGTAAGAGGATAATTTTGAAGAGAAAAATGACACTAACACTACTAGAGCATTCGGATTTAAGTCAAATTATGTTAATTCATGAACTAATGAAAAATAAATTTACAGCTTTTACGTACAAAAATGTTAAGTTCAGCATAAGTTTTAAGTTTGAAACATGTTCGGTTCTACTTCAGTTCTTATTCAATTTTTGTTTAGTTTTATTTCAATTATAGTTCAGTTTTAGTTCAGTTCTAGTTCAGTTCTGGTTCAGTTCTAGTTCTGTTCTTGTTCAGTTCTAGTTCAGTTCTTGATCATCTAGCTCGCTTATAGTTCAGTTCTAGTTTAGTTCTAGGTTAGTTTTAGTTCAGTTCTAGTTTAGTTCTAGTTCAGTTCTAGTTCAGTTCTAGTTCAGTTCTAGTTCAGTTCTAGTTCAGTTCTAGTTCAATTCTAGTTCAGTTCTAGTTCAGT
>NC_060953.1:10061345-10091908 GCF_022045245.1 Lucilia cuprina | reverse complement strand
GAACAGAACTAGAACAGAACTAGAACAGAACTAGAACAGAACAAGAACAGAACTAGAACAGAACTAGAACATAACTAGAACAGAACTAGAACAGAACTAGAACAGAACAAGAACAGAACTAGAACAGAACTAGAACAGATCTAGAACATAACTAGAACAGAACTAGAACAGAACTAGAACAGAACAAGAACAGAACTAGAACAGAACTAGAACAGATCTCGAACAGAACTAGAACAGAACTAGAACTGAACTAGAACTAGAACAGACAAATTTGTGCTCTGGTGAAACGTTTAAAAGCTGATTTAAAGGCTGCTATTTATTGACTACTGTACACACTGAGCACACAAATTATGAAAAGAGTTATTGGGATTAGATACCTAAACATCTTACCTGTTTAAAAATTTCCCCGCAAAACATTTACATATTTCAAAGGAAATCACCACAATTACCTGTTAATTGGATAAGAAATTACTATTTTTAATTTTATGTTCTTATTGCCATTTAAAAATTTACCAACAAAACAATAAGATTATGTGTCATCCATTACAACTTCAAATATAAACCCCGTTTTTTGAGACAAAAAAAACCAAACACTTACTTACCTTTAAACTCAACGACAGCAGCATTTGATTTACCTGTTATGACTGCTATAAATTGGAAAACTCTAAAGTTAAACAGCATCAGTTTGCATCACAACTCGATTCTATTTAGACACTCCTCCTCAACTTCAGTGGCTGGCTGGCGTTGCTTGGTTTGGCTGACATTTCACCATTTCTGTGTGTGTAAGTGACATTATCGAAACACTTCGTATTCTTTTCGAAACATATCGAGAAAAAATAAATAAGAGCAAACAACAACATAAATTTTGCTCACATGTCGCTGCCAACACCCAGTTATACTTTTGTCACTTCAGCTGGACAAAGGCAATTTTTTCATCGTTGGCATTTGCAGAATAACGAAGTCATCGATTGTAATAAATGCGGTACAATATGCAAGGAAACTGATGCCTACAGTCAACATTGGATGAAGCAAAAACTAAAACTCACTGAAGCTGGTGATGAACTCAATACTTGGATGAGGACACCGATAATGGAGCAGCAGCCTGCCATTGTCAGCAGGAACATTCAGTCTTTTATGTTTTGCGATGGTAAAGTTGTAAGTGATACACAAGAGTTTTTACTAGATGTTGGCATAACAGGTATACCGGATCTGTTGAGTGTTCTCTATGCCACGGACGGTTGCAAGGAACTAATGGTGAAGTTGAGATTCTATGTGGAAATTGAAGATGAGATGTTTATGTTACAATCAAGTGAATTGGAGATAAGGCATCACAGTGATATACGAGAAAGTGTGGATGTAATATTTTTGATGTTATTGGAAAAATTGAGAACATTTATGACATGTATGCCGAGGAGGCGTCGTGGTCTGCAGGAGGGTGTGTATAGAATCAAAAGAATTCTGGTACAGACTCAGAGAAGACAATATGTAAATAATGAACAACTTCAGTTGCCTTTACAATACAAACGTAAACAGGCCATACTACAAGAAACGGATATGACGCCACAATATAAATGTGATTTAGAACAACTTTCTTTAGCTTTCCAGAGACACATAAACACTTCTGCGAACAGCCACTTTAAACCACCATTTCCCTGCAATCTCTACTGCTTTCAAACTTGTGCCAATTCCCAGGAATTATATGCCGTACCCTTCCATATCAGCAACAAACCACAATCATTTCTCAGTACACGCAGTTTTGTTATAGTAAATGACATTTTGGGAGGTTTTCAACAACTTCAGGAAATTGCCCACATTAAACGTTTTCTGCATCATTCCGCCGAGGATGCAGTTTTAAGCTGTTCCCAATGCCAAGCGAAATTTATGCAGCCTACAAAGCTGTCTTTACATAAAATGTTAAATTGTGGCCATGATTTTGAGATTTTGAAAATTGATCCCGATTTCATAGAGATCTATGAAGAATGCTTCGAAATTATGCGTTGTGCGAAGTGGTTGTTATTTGGTATTGTTAAATAAAGTTGAAGTTAATAATTAAACAAAAAACATAAATGAATTTTTCTAATTTTAATATTAAATTCGGTTAAAAACTCAACTGAAAGTGAACTAGAAATGAACTAGATCTGAACTAGAACTGAACTAGAACTGAACTAGAACTGAACTAGAACTGAACTAGAACTGAACTAGAACTGAACTAGAACTGAACTAGAACTGAACTAGAACTGAACTAGAACTGAACTAGAACTGAACTAGAACTGAACTAGAACTGAACTAGAACTGAACTAGAACTGAACTAGAACTGAACTAGAACTGAACTAGAACTGAACTAGAACTGAACTAGAACAGAACTAACACCGAACTTTCTTGGTATAAAATTTTAAATTCTTATATGACATTAAATGAAAATCCTACACATTTATTGATTTTAGCTTTAACTGATGTGTAATCAATAGCATTAATAATAGAAAACTATTAAAAGAAAAATATGGCATTTCTAGTGTAGAGCCTCATCATCATTTAGCCCTTAAATAACACATGTAGTTCTTTCACAATAAAGGAATTTTTATTCAGTAAAAATAAATAGTAACCCTGCAGTTTAGGGTGGTTATATCCGAGTTTTATTTAGACGCATGATAGTTTAGATTGACTTTTCGGTGGTATATTGAAAACTTAAAGCACAATCCTGTTGTGTACATACTCTATGTAAGACTGATGGGTTGTTTTTGTGTATTTTTTTAGTTACGTTTGTATGGGTTTTATTCGTGTATGTACACGAATACACCTACTCATTTATGTTTGAAAAATATAATAATAATACAAAATACCTTTAACAATTAAAATAAGTTAGAACACCTGTTTCTCTTGCATATCGTAGTTGTATAAGTATAAAATATTCTAACAGTGTTTCCCAAATAATTTAGTAGAGTTTAATAGGTTGTCAATTAAAAAGATAGAAACATTTATTTTGAACTCACACGATTATGAGTAAAGTGAATATTATCAATTTCAACAAATAAAGAATGAGTTAGAGAAAAACGCATTGGGAAACGCTGGTTTACACAAGTATTTAAGTATTTGTAATCTGAAATATTATGTGTTTTTGGTTGGTGGGCGAATTTTTATTTTTCTTTATCGTGATTTTGTTTTTCTATTCATTAAAAATAAATAACAGAATTCAATTGTTCATGAATTTTACAAAATATCGATTAAAATGTCTTTTAAACAGTTCATTCTATATACTATTGGATAAATATTTACCAAACGTTTTAGCAATGAAACTTAATGTTTTTTTATATTTATTTATTTATTTATACTCCTGCCACAGTTAGTGCCGACATTTCAGAGAAAATTTAATTGTACATACATATACACATAAATATGTATGAAATTTTTAATTTTTGTTATTTCACTTATATGTTTTTATGCCTGTCGGTTGTAATCGTAACAATATTTGAATGTTTTTATTGCAGCAACAATAAATCAGTATATAGTAGATACATATGTAAATAGAATAAATACATGTGCTATATTAAGTCATATTTATATATCTACAGATAAACTTAATAAAATGAATTGAAACTAAAATTATTAAATTGATTTAACTTAATTTTAAAAACATGCATCTTGTGTAGATCATTTGGTGATCATAGATTCATGCTGAAAACATACTTCGGACAAAAGATGATCATAGATTTCCGTTTTAAAATATAACAAGAGAGAGTGTTATATGGAGAGTAAGGTCAATTATATACCGATCGACATAAAGTTTGATAGAATAATTTTTGCATCATTGAAACTCATGTGTGTTAAATTTTATCACTATACTCGTATTTTTAAGCCAGTAAAGCTATTTTCTGAAGGGTACCTTATATGGGAGTACTTATGGAGCGATCAACATAAAATTTGGTTTAAGATCATAAGATACTTACTTATGTCAAATTTGCTTTAACTAAACAGACAGACGGACAGACATGGCCAGATCGTCTTAGAATTTAATAAGAATACTTTTTGCATGCATATGACCAATATTTCGATGTGTTACGACGGAGTGACAAAATCAATATACCCCAATCCTTTTTGAGGGTCAGTATAACAATTCGGTATTCAATTATTGTACCCATACCCATAGACTATAGACTGGACTATAGACTAGACTATAGACTAGACTATGGACTAGACTATAGACTAGACTATAAACTAGACTATAGACTATAGACTAGACTACAGACTAGACTATGGACTAGACTATAGACTAGACAATAGAATAGACTATAGACTAGACTATAGACTAGACTATAGACTAGACTATAGACTAGACTATAGACTAGACTATAGACTAGACTATAGACTAGACTATAGACTAGACTATAGACTAGACTATAGACTAGACTATAGACTAGACTATAGACTAGACTATAGACTAGACTATAGACTAGACTATAGACTAGGCTATAGACTAGACTATAGACTAGATTATGGACTAGACTATAGACTAGACTATAGACTAGACTATAGACTAGACTATAGACTAGACTATAGACTAGACTATAGACTAGACTATAGACTAGACTATAGACTAGACTATAGACTAGACTATAGACTAGACTATAGACTAGACTATAGACTAGACTATAGACTAGACTATAGACTAGACTATAGACTAGACTATAGACTAGACTATAGACTAGACTATAGACTAGACTATAGACTAGACTATAGACTAGACTATAGACTAGACTATAGACTAGACTATAGACTAGACTATAGACTAGACTATAGACTAGACTATAGACTAGACTATAGACTAGACTATAGACTAGACTATAGACTAGACTATAGACTAGACTATAGACTAGACTATAGACTAGACTATAGACTAGACTATAGACTAGACTATAGACTAGACTATAGACTAGACTATAGACTAGACTATAGACTAGACTATAGACTAGACTATAGACTAGACTATAGACTAGACTATAGACTAGACTATAGACTAGACTATAGACTAGACTATAGACTAGACTATAGACTAGACTATAGACTAGACTATAGACTAGACTATAGACTAGACTATAGACTAGACTATAGACTAGACTATAGACTAGACTATAGACTAGACTATAGACTAGACTATAGACTAGACTATAGACTAGACTATAGACTAGACTATAGACTAGACTATAGACTAGACTATAGACTATAGACTAGACTATAGACTATAGACTAGACTATAGACTATAGACTAGACTATAGACTATAGACTAGACTATAGACTAGACTATAGACTAGACTATAGACTAGACTATAGACTAGACTATAGACTAGACTATAGACTAGACTATAGACTAGACTATAGACTAGACTATAGACTAGACTATAGACTAGACTATAGACTAGACTATAGACTAGACTATAGACTAGACTATAGACTAGACTATAGACTAGACTATAGACTAGACTATAGACTAGACTAAAGACTAGACTATAGAGTAGACAATAGACTAGACTATAGACTAGACTATAGACTAGACTATAGACGTGACTATAGACTAGACTATAGACGTGACTATAGACTAGACTATAGACTAGACTATAGACTAGACTATAGACTAGACTATAGACTAGACTATAGAATAAACTTTAGACTAGACTATAAACTAGACTATAGACTAGACTATAGACTAGACTAAGGACTAGACTATAGACTAGACTATAGACTAGACTATAGACTAGACTATAGACTAGACTATAGACTAGACTATAGACTAGACTATAGACTAGACTATAGACTAGACTATAGACTAGACTATAGACTAGACTATAGACTAGACTATAGACTAGACTATAGACTAGACTATAGACTAGACTATAGACTAGACTATAGACTAGACTATAGACTAGACTATAGACTAGACTATAGACTAGACTATAGACTAGACTATAGACTAGACTATAGACTAGACTATAGACTAGACTATAGACTAGACTATAGACTAGACTATAGACTAGACTATAGACTAGACTATAGACTAGACTATAGACTAGACTAAAGACTAGACTATAGAGTAGACAATAGACTAGACTATAGACTAGACTATAGACTAGACTATAGACGTGACTATAGACTAGACTATAGACGTGACTATAGACTAGACTATAGACTAGACTATAGACTAGACTATAGACTAGACTATAGACTAGACTATAGAATAAACTTTAGACTAGACTATAAACTAGACTATAGACTAGACTATAGACTAGACTAAGGACTAGACTATAGACTAGACTATAGACTAGACTATAGACTAGACTATAGACTAGACTATAGACTAGACTATAGACTAGACTATAGACTAGACTATAGACTAGACTATAGACTAGACTATAGACTAGACTATAGACTAGACTAGACTATAGACTAGACTATAGACTAGACTATAGACTAGACTATAGACTAGACTATAGACTAGACTATAGACTAGACTATAGACTAGACTATAGACTAGACTATAGACTAGACTATAGACTAGACTATAGACTAGACTATAGACTAGACTATAGACTAGACTATAGACTAGACTATAGACTAGACTATAGACTAGACTATAGACTAGACTATAGACTAGACTATAGACTAGACTATAGACTAGACTATAGACTAGACTATAGACTAGACTATAGACTAGACTATATACTAGACTATATACTAGACTATAGACTAGACTATAGACTAGACTATAGACTAGACTATAGACTAAACTATAGACTAGACTATAGACTAGACTATAGACTAGACTATAGACTAGACTATAGACTAGACTATAGACTAGACTATAGACTAGACTATAGACTAGACTATAGACTAGACTATAGACTAGACTATAGACTAGACTATAGACTAGACTATAGACTAGACTATAGACTAGACTATAGACTAGACTATAGACTAGACTATAGACTAGACTATATAGACTAGACTATAGACTAGACTATAGACTAGACTATAGACTAGACTATAGACTAGACTATAGACTAGACTATAAAATAGACTATAGACTACACTATAGACTACACTATAGACTACACTATAGACTACACTATAGACTAGACTATAGACTAGACTATAGACTAGACTATAGACTAGACTATAGACTAGACTATAGACTAGACTATAGACTAGACTATAGACTAGACTATAGACTAGACTATAGACTAGACTATAGACTAGACTATAGACTAGACTATAGACTAGACTATAGACTAGACTATAGACTAGACTATAGACTAGACTATAGACTAGACTATAGACTAGACTATAGACTAGACTATAGACTAGACTATAGACTAGACTATAGACTAGACTATAGACTAGACTATAGACTAGACTATAGACTAGACTATAGACTAGACTATAGACTAGACTATAGACTAGAACTATAGACTAGACTATAGACTAGACTATAGACTAGACTATAGACTAGACTATAGACTAGACTATAGACTAGACTATAGACTAGACTATAGACTAGACTATAGACTAGACTATAGACTAGACTATAGACTAGACTATAGACTAGACTATAGACTAGACTATAGACTAGACTATAGACTAGACTATAGACTAGACTATAGACTAGACTATAGACTAGACTATAGACTAGACTATAGACTAGACTATAGACTAGACTATAGACTAGACTATAGACTAGACTATAGACTAGACTATAGACTAGACTATAGACTAGACTATAGACTATAGACTAGACTATAGACTATAGACTAGACTATAGACTAGACTATAGACTATAGACTAGACTATAGACTAGACTATAGACTAGACTATAGACTAGACTATAGACTAGACTATAGACTAGACTATAGACTAGACTATAGACTAGACTATAGACTAGACTATAGACTAGACTATAGACTAGACTATAGACTAGACTATAGACTAGACTATAGACTAGACTATAGACTAGACTATAGACTAGACTATAGACTAGACTATATATAGACTAGACTATAGACTAGACTATAGACTAGACTATAGACTAGACTATAGACTAGACTATAGACTAGACTATAGACTAGACTATAGACTAGACTATAGACTAGACTATAGACTAGACTATAGACTAGACTATAGACTAGACTATAGACTAGACTATAGACTAGAATATAGACTAGACTATAGACTAGACTATAGACTAGACTATAGACTAGACTATAGACTAGACTATAGACTAGACTATAGACTAGACTATAGACTAGACTTTAGACTAGACTATAGACTAGACTATAGACTAGACTATAGACTAGACTATAGACTAGACTATAGACTAGACTATAGACTAGACTATAGACTAGACTATAGACTAGACTATAGACTAGACTATAGACTAGACTATACTAAAGACAAGGCTATAGACTAGACTATAGGCTTTACTATAGACTAGCCTTTATACTAGAAAATATACATGACAGAGAACAGTTAAACACCATTTAAGTTTTTTATTCAAAATTAAAAATTTTCTTTTGTGAAATGATAAAATTATTTAGTTTACAACTTAATGAGTTTATTTGTGAACATTTTTTAAGATCCCTTTATTATTATACTCCTTTTTCCAATTAAAATATTTAATCCTTTTGCTTGTCAATGCAAATGTCTTTTATGAATGTGTATACAAATGCGTGGCATTTTTAAAGCAATTATACCATTGAATGCATTCAAACATACCAAGTTCCTTTTTGGAATGTTTAAGCATTTCCTAGAAAATTTCTTTGTAATCACATACACACTTTTTACGCAATTATCTACAGCTTATCAGTAACTGTTTTGTAAAATAAGTTATTTTTAGCATGTGCAACACCCTTTAGGTCCCTCGGCTGTATAGTTAAACAAATTAGCTGCACATACTTTCGTACTCATATCCTGTTGCAATTATTTTTGTTCGCTCGTATAAAGTTTTATGTAAAAAAGGATTTTTTTTAACACAACAACAACAATTTCCGTTACGTTCAAGTGTTTAAAAAACATTTGTCATCTTAATGTTTATTGCATGTTGTCGCGTTGGATGTGCTCGCATAAGAAATGGTTGGTGGAACTATAAAAATATTCAGATATAAATAAATAGCAACAACTACAAGTGAGTAGAACGAAAAAGATTGCGTGTAATGTTGCATGCAACATATGAACCACATAATTGCGTGGTAAATAAACTTGTCAGTTGTTTTAAGGGAAACTAACAACCGCAAAACGAATTATGTATAAATATGACAAATTTATTACAAGTATGTATGGAGTTAAAAGAATTGTAGAGAGAGAGAAAATATATATTTACATATAAATAAGGATTATTTAATTTATTTACTTGAACTATTAATAACCCAGCAAAATGTTTAGTGGCGGGAAAATATTAAAAAAAATTAAAGGAGTATATAGTTCTAACATCATATTAACAAATTCTTAAGTCCCGACTAGAGAGTGGGCGAAAGAAAAAGCTAATTTAAATTCAACTAAATTTTGTCATTCAAATTTTGTTGGTTAATAATTTCTAACGCAATCTACAAGCCCGAGTGTTTGATGTTTTGTTTGGTGTTCTAATAAAAATTCATATTTAACACAATATTAGAATAACACTCTAACAAGTACATGCAAACATGTTGTAATTGTTAATAATTAATAAACAAGGTTGATATTAAATGGAAATTTATGTTTATACGGAAATTACATTTATGCACAATCGCATCATGTAGGCTTATAAAACCGTATAAACTAAAATAACCCAGTAAACATTATACTCAAAAATTTCAATAGAATTGGAAGGGAAATAAAACAGTTTCGATGAGTTTGGAATTGTCGTTAATGTCGTCGACAAGATTGGAAACAAAAAGTATATACTCGATAGGATTGGTGTCGATGGGATTGAAGTCGTTGAGAATGAAGTCTATGGGATTGAGGACGATGAGATTGAAGTCGATAGGATTGAAGTCGATAGGATTGAAGTCGATGGGATTGAAGTCGATGAGATTGAAGTCGATGAGATTGAAGTCTATGTGATTTAAAGTGACTACTAAAACGTAGTCGATGGTATTGGAATTGACTATAAAGGAGTCGATGTGTTGAATGAAGATTGCATTAGAATTGAATAATATATATAATCGATAGAATTGAATATGACTAGAATGGAGACGATGATATTGGAATTGATTAGAATGGAGTGGAAGGGAGGGAATTAAGTCGATAGATTAGAATGGAGTAATGGAAGTCGACCAGAAAAGAGTTGATGATAGCAGAATGATCTAGCATAAAGTCGAAGTAGGTACAATCTACATGAATTGAATCGATGAAATGAGAATCAAGTAGAGTAGTGACGATATAATTCGAATCTATTAGGTTAAGGTCAAAGGCATTGGCGTCCACTTTATAGGATTCGAATCGATTAGATTAGAATGCCAGGATATCATGTATGCCAAAGAATTCGATGCAATTAAACCCTACTCAGAATAATTTTCTGAGACGGTTATGTTCGTCAATCTGTCCGTCTTTCCATATGTCTATCCATCCGTCTTTTCGTCCGTCCGTCTTTCCATCCATGTAAACCTTGTAACCTGACTACAGGGCGCAATTTTGAAGATAATTCAATACATGATTTTCTATTGTCGGTCCATTTTTTACATAGCCCCCATACAAATGAACCTCCGTATAGGGCTTTTAAGTTTATAATTATATTTAATATACTCGCATTTCGACAAAAAGTTAAAAAACTTAGTTCTATACTGACAAAATCACTCTTTATTTTTGTAACAGGTTTAGGGATTATCGCATGACTATAATTTCTTACTTGTTTTTTATCCCAGAACTTCTGATAATAATTGGTTTATTGTGTTACTTTTATTTTGCTTGTATGCGTTTGAGATTCATACCTTCACTCTAGACTAAATGGAAGATTTTTTCTTGTTAAAAAAGAAATGTACGTCTCATCTCTTCATCATGTCTTGCTAATGTTACGCATTATTATGTTGTCAATTACCCGCACTTTTAGTTAAGTATTTAAAATACAACACAGTCGCATATTTTTGAATGTAAATGTTGACTTTTAGCAGTGTTAGTGCAAAAGTATGCGTAAAATCTGGTGTTTAATTTAGCTAAGTATTTAGAATTTCTATGTTTATGCCCAGCAGTTCGACGGGACAGTCCCGAACTGACCACTTAAACTACCACTTGTGGTGGCCCCTAGCCACCTGACTACCCAGGTGACCGACCATTTTAACATGGGCTTGTCCTACGAGAAAGTCAATCGTCACTCACTCTACTCCCTACAAAGAGGCAGTATAGAGACGATTGCCTGCGCTCTCGCTTACAAAGGAGACACTAAAGCGACGACTGTCTTTCGGAAGTACAAAAAAAAACAACATTTAAGAGTATTATCTCTAGGTTACTTGAGGATAGTAAAAAGACGACTGTCTCCGCTCCCGCTAACAAAAAGGACGAATGACGCAAAACATACGAATTACGATCATCCAGGTGGTTAACTATAAGTGGAAATTATTGTCTTTTTCGTATGCATTGACTGTTTGTCGAACAGCTGGGTGTATTAAAGGAATAAAGAGCACCAACTGAGGACCTTTTGGAAGTGGTAGTATTTCATTAGGTTCAGGTCTTGTCCAACAGTGGAAATGAATTGTTTATTTGAAGTATACATCTAGGAGAATTACTTTCATTGTTGGATAAATGAAAAAAATTACTTAAATTTTTAGATTTCTACACGAAATGTCACTTAATGTCAACATACTAAAAAGGGATATTAACAACTTGTTCATTTTCCTTATGGTATATGGATGGTATTAAGATCAGTGATCGACATAGAGAGTCTATAGAAACCGAGATTTTTTATTTGCTTATTTAACGATTTATACATTCACACCTTTTTATTTTTGAAAAAAAAAACACAATTTGTTCTCTTTATACCCTACACCATTTTAGTTTTGGGTTTGTTCTGATGTTTGTACCGCACAATAATATTGGTACTTTATCCACCTTAAAGTATACCAATCGGCTCAGAAGCATTTGAGTTGTTTTGGCTATGTCCGTCCGTCTGTCCTTCTGTCCGTCTGTCCTTCTGTCCGTCTGTCCGTCTGTCCTTCTGTCCGTCTGTCCTTCTGTCCGTCTGTCCTTCTGTCCGTCTGTCCTTCTGTCCTTCTGTCCGTCTGTCCTTCTGTCCGTTTGTCCTTCTGTTCGTCTGTCCGTCTGTCCTTCTGTCTGTCTGTTCGTATGTCCGTCCGTCAGTCTGTCCGTCCGTCCATGTAAACCTTGTAATCAAACTACAGGTCGCAATTTTGAAGATAATTCAAGGAAATTTGGTACATGATCTTCTATTGTCCCAAAGATGAAGCCTATTGACAATGGGTAAGTTCGGTTTATTATTTCACCTGGCCCCCATACATTCACATCTCTTCAGTTTTGGAAAAGACTTTTTTTGCTTTATTGTTGACCTTTTCCATTTTCTCTTTTAGACGACCTATACTATAATTTTTCTACTATGTTGGTAATTATATTACCTAGAATATGTATACTCATATGTATAAAGATGACGGTCTCTTTGTTGTAACTAAACAGAAAAAAACATCACTTACAAACAGAAAACTTGTTTGTAATAAGCCATTTCCTTTACCTCTCTCCTTACTTTGACATTTTGTTTGTCAGGTGGTAGTTTACTGCTTGGCTTTGCTTAGCTGTTGTTGTTGTTGTTTTATTTCAAAATTATTATCAAGGTAAAAATATAATAATAAAATCAAGTCATTATGTAAATAATTTTATTATTCTTTCGTTCTTTCTTTCTGTCTCTGTTTTAAGCTTAACATTATTATTTGCTTGTTTGTAGTATTAAGGGTTGTAGTTGTTTGTCTGCTGCTGTTAAGGGATTTTCTGGTTATTTTAATTTCCTAAAAAGCAAAAGTTAATAAAGTAATAATATTTTCTAATGCAAACATATAACACACACGTTTTAGTACTTATATTAAATTAAATAATTTAAATTTAAACTTATGGAAAAAGGGGTAAACATTTAGGCACACGTAAGTTATATTTAGTAACATAACTTCCCTAACGTTTATATGATTAGTCTACAAAGTTTTCTTTAATATTTTTTTTGCAAAAATTTCATCGACTCATTGTTGTTAATTAATGTTTGTATATAATTGAGTAGAAATTTTAATAATTTTTTTAGTAATTTATTAATATGTCAATGCTGAATGTTGTTAAACTTTTTTCAAATTTAAATGTCTTTGTTTAAGGTTGTATGTTAAGAAAGGTTCTAAATAAATAGGTTATAGTTTCAAACCCATCTTATTCAATGCTACCGAAATTTTCTAATCCCTGTCAGTTCTTTTGTCTCTATGTCAATGTTATCGACTTTGTTATAGTGGATATTAATCCTATTGACTCTATTCTAGTTAATGTCATTCCTATTCGTTATACTCTAATCGAAGTGACGCAAATTTCTATCGGCTCTATTCTTATTGATCCCAATGCTAATGATTCCATTCTCATCGTCTCTGTTCTAATCTCTTGGAATAACAGTCGATTTCATATAATCATTTTTAATCCAATTGATTCACAATCATAGATACAGCCTTCACTTTGACACTACTCTAAACGATTATAATCGTTAGTCTACTCCAATCGCATTTAGCCTAGTTGTACTGGGTTCATGGATTTGCTTTTAGTCAATTTCGATCCCAAGGATTCACTTTTAATCCCAATGAATCTTTCAAAATTCATCGACTCTACCTGTACTGTAATTAAATCCATTCTAAACGATTTAATTCTCATCGAATTCGACACAGTCGTTTGGAGTCACATCATTTAGTATTATCCTTATCTTTTTTAGTCGATTTCAATCCTGCCGACTCTATTTTAGTCGATTTTAATCCAAATTCCAATCAATTTCTGTCACTTGCAAACCAATCGATTGCATTCCATACGTGTTTTATAAACAGCTATTTCTTTAGCATTGACTCTATTGAAATATATACATAAATCATATTCCAAGAACTGTACGCTAGTTTATTTGTGTTCAAGGACTCGTTTAAATCCCATTGATTCTTTTCAATTCCATCTCTCTACTTTTGTTGATTCTGATTCTATTGACTTCGTTCTTGTCGATTCAATTGTAATTGACTCCATTCTAAACGATTTCATTCCAATCGTTTGGGGTTACATTGTCGAGCCTAATCCAATCGATTCCTTTCCAGTCGATACAAATCCTGTCGACTTTATTCTAGTGGATTTTAATCCAAAATCGAATTAGTATTTGTTACTTTCAAAGCAATCGATTGCATTCTATACTGCAGCGACTCTATGCAAATACATTTCCAACCGTTCTGAATCAAATTCCAAGAACTGTACGCTAGCTGATTTGTGTTCAGTCGTCTTTAGTTTAATTGATTTTAGGCTCATGGATTTGGTTTTAGACAATTTTGATCCCAAGGACTCGTTTTAATCCCATTGATTCTTTTCAATTCCATCAACTCTCCACTTGTTGATTACGATTCTATGGATTCCGTTCTTGCCGATTCAATTGTAATTGACTCCATTCTAAACGGTTTCATATACATCGTATTAAAAACAATTGTTTTGGATCACATTGTCAAGTATTATTCAATCGATTCTTTTCTGTGGACATTCCGAATCAAATTCCAAGAATTGTACGCTAGTTGATTTGTGTTCATTCGTCCCTAGTCTAGTTGATCCCATTCTCATGGATTTCATTTTAGTCAAATTCGATCCCAAGAACTAGTTATTAATCATATTGATTCTTTTCATACTATTCATTTTCAATCCCATTGATTGTGTCCTCGTTGATTTTCTACTCCGTCTCCTTTATTCTGGTCTTTCCATCGACACGTTTCTTATTCTATCGACTCGATTCTAATCCCACTAGTTCTATTCTATTTTGGATTCTATTGTTTATAGCCTATTCTATTTTAAATGCTTCGACTCTATTTTAGTTTATTATCATACTAATTCGATCGGTTCAACTTCCTTTTCTTCTTCATAGATTGACTTTGATTATTTCAATATATTTTATTCCTTTTTTATAAACTACATCACTTTAGTGTGGAGGGTATATTAGACTTTTGCTGATGTTTGTAACGCACATTAATATTGGTCCTATAACCGCATTAAAGTATACCAATCGGCTCAGAATAATTTTCTAAGTCGATTTAGCTATGTCTGTCTGTCTGTCTGTCTATCTGTCTGTCTGTATGTATGTCTGTCTGTCTGTCTGTCTGTTTGTCTGTCTGTCCGCCCACATAAACCTTGTATTCAAACAGATCGCAATTTTGAAGATAACTCAATGACATGATCTCCTATTGTCCTAGGCTATTGAAAATGTTTAAGATCGTTCCATTATTTCATCTAGCCCCCATGCAACTGAACCCCCGAATAGGGCTTGTAAACTTTGTAATCAAATTACAGGTCGAAATTTTGGAAATAATTCCATGAAATTTGCTACATGATCTTCTATGGTACCGAAAACAAAGCCTATTGAAAATAGTTAACATCGGTCTATTATTTTACCTAGGGTAGTATATGGTCGGCCTCGCTCGACTATAATTTCTTACTTGTTTTTTGTTGATTCCAATTAAAATTCTTCCAATTTATTGCTGAACGAGGTCACGAAAATCTTGTTGTGCATATAAATAAGTAATGAACTATAGATTCATTAATCATAATGGAAACATCACATTAATTTCACTTACTAATTATTGTTTTATGAGTAGAACACAAAAAGAGCTTTAGTTATTTATAACCTCTACATAATTTGCATAAATATTTCATTAAAAAGCATTAAGTTAAACAATCCATTACTAGCAATTACTATTTGAAAGTTTCAAATGTCAATTAGATGTCATAAAAGAGGAACAACTACAAGTATTCAATACTCTTAGAAAAAAATTTTAATTAAATTTTAAAGGCTTATAAAATATATTATGTCATTTTGTAATATTCATATTTTATCTTTAACTAACATTTTTCTACAGGTGTTGTAATATTGTGTATTGATCATTTTCCTCATACCTATTTTAATGTTTTGTTAAATATTAAACTAAACAATAAAAACAAGTAGAAAATTTCTTGTTCAAGTGTAGGTAGGCATTCAAATATATACACATACATATACATTCATCTCCTTAAATGACACAATACGTCTGACTGACTATATGTGTATAACTGTATGTTTGTGTAATGTTGGTCCAAAAAAACATTTGTTAATTTTCCCAGGAATTTTCATTTAGCCATTTTGTTTTGTTCGTTTACTTCTTTTTTTGCCGCTTTTCGTTTGTGTTCACTAGTTAGAAATTTTTTTGGTATAAAAAAAACAACAACCATTTATTACAATATAAACGAAGTAATGGGCTTAATAACTATTCACTCATTTATACCTACAGAGTGGGTGTTTGCAAAAGTATTTAGTGATGTTAGTAAAGACACCTACACATACATCAATGTAATTTTAGGTATACATACAACATAACAGCTACCCATCAAATAAATATAATCACACAATTTTGGGAAATTATGCGAAATTCAGTTTTAATCCTCTTTAAAACATTGTTTGATTTGAGTTCATATTTTTGTGTGTTTGCTGGGTTATATATTTACCAACAAATTAAGTATTGAACAGAATGTTTGAAAATAAACTAATGTTCTCATTTTTACACTTAAATAGAGTTCAAAATATAATTAAATGGATATTTTTTCAAATACGTAAAAACTTTGAAAATAGCCAGGGGGAGAAAAACAGTGAAGCAAATTACATGATTTTTTTGTGTTAACAATTCAATTCTGTTCTGGTTCTAGTTCTGTTCTAGTTCTGTTCTAGTTCTGTTCTAGTTCTGTTCTAGTTCTGTTCTAGTTCTGTTCTAGTTCTGTTCTAGTTCTGTTCTAGTTCTGTTCTAGTTCTGTTCTAGTTCTGTTCTAGTTCTGTTCTAGTTCTGTTCTAGTTCTGTTCTAGTTCTGTTCTAGTTCTGTTCTAGTTCTGTTCTAGTTCTGTTCTAATTCTGTTCTAATTCTGTTCTAGTTCTGTTCTAGTTCTGGTCTAGTTCTAGTTCTGTTCTAGTTCTGTTCTAGTTCTTTTATAGTTCTTTTCGACTTCTCTTCTAGTTTTGAAAGTTTCTACATATGGTGGAATTTTTGCGAACTTCTCATATTTTCTATTATATTCAATAACTGACAAAAATTTTTCAGTTTGATAAAAAGGAGCTTGTGAAAAGAATCACTTCTAATAAACACTTCTTATACAAAAAACATGGCAACATACAAAAAAATCTAAAGAGAAACAATAATATCTGTATAGAAAAAAATCACAAAACTTTATCGTTTTTTATTGTTACTCATTTAAACACATCAGCAGGATGCATTTTAAGAAGAGTAAAAGTTTAAACCAGAACTTTTTTTTTTATTTTCTATATTTCTGGACTTGTATGTGATTTTTTTTTTCAGTTAGAAAAATGAAATTGTCGTATTATTACAACTGTATGACTTAATTGCTGGTAGAAATGATAGACAATTTAGTTTCTGTCCAAAGTAAGAAGTTTTAAATTTTTGTGTATTTAACCCACAAAACTAAGGATTAATTTGATTTTTTTTTTTTTTTGTTTTTTAGAATTCTGATATTTTATAAGATAAATAAAAAGATGTGTTGAATATGTTGAATAGTCAGAAGGTTTAAAGATGAAATCATAAGAAATTGTGACTGAATATTTTTTTTAGCATTGCTGCAATCATGAACTAAAGATTTTGAAGATGAACGAACATCAACTTCAAAATGAACACTTACTGGCATTTCTGTGACTTTTTATTACAGATGCTTGGTCAAGCTATAAGCTGCCTAAAAACAATAGAAAACAACAATAGGAATTAAAATTTCATATTACCATATACAAACAGTCTGTTTGGAATTTTCTTTTCATATACCAACATTTTTAAAACAATTTTAAGAAAAATATAAAAAAAAATTAAAAAATTTTCCATTCTATTTTATGCTGACGGTCTGCCAGTTAAATTTTTTCTTTTACTTATTTTATGAACTCAATAGGGATCATCAGCTCAGTGCAATTAGAAAGTTAGGCTTAAAAATATTTTTTTTTTATTGCTGAAGAAAGTAAGTTCAAGTGTATTTCAACTTAAGGAACTTTTTTTGTTTCTTGTGCAAATGTTGTTATCTCTTTGACAACATCACATGTTCAAACCTTTTTTTGTAAAACATTTTCAGATAAATATTGCCAGAAATAAAATTTTATGCGGGTACATTCCTTAAAATTTCAGCAGCAATGAAAATTACACTCTTTCATTGTACTTATAGAAAGCAGAACAATAAGGGGAAGGTAAGCTGAAAGCATACTGAACTAGAACTGAAGTAGAACTGACCTAGAACTGAACTAGAACTGAACTAAAACTGAACTAGAACTGAACTAGAACTGAACTAGAACTGAACTACAACTCAACTAGAACTGAACTAGAACTGAACTAGAACTGAACTAGAACTGAACTAGAACTGAACTTTTAAAACAACATAAGGGAAGTACAACAGCTAAGCAGTACCAGTTGAGTTCTAGTTCAGTTCTAGTTCAGTTCTAGTTCTAGTTCTAGTTCAGTTCTAGTTCAGTTCTAGTTCAGTTCTAGTTCAGTTCTAGTTCAGTTCTAGTTCAGTTCTAGTTCAGTTCTAGTTCAGTTCTAGTTTAGTTCTAGTTCAGTTCTAGTTCAGTTCTAGTACAGTTCTAGTTCAGTTCTAGTTCAGTTCTAGTTCAGTTCTAGTTCAGTTCTAGTTCAGTTCTAGTTCAGTTCTAGTTCAGTTCTAGTTCAGTTTTAGTTCAGTTCTAGTTCAGTTCTAGTTCAGTTCTAGTTCAGTTCTAGTTCAGTTCTAGTTCAGTTCTAGTTCAGTTCTAGTTCAGTTCTAGTTCAGTTCTAGTTCAGTTCTAGTTCAGTTCTAGTTCAGTTCTAGTTCAGTTCTAGTTCAGTTCTAGTTCAGTTCTAGTTCTAGTTCTAGTTCTAGTTCAGTTCAGTTCAGTTCTAGTTCTAGTTCTAGTTCTAGTTCTAGTTCTATTTCTAGTTCTAGTTCTAGTTCTAGTTCTAGTTCTAGTTCTAGTTCACTTCTAGTTCAGTTCTAGTTCAGTTCTAGTTCAGTTCTAGTTCAGTTCTAGTTCAGTTCTAGTTCAGTTCTAGTTCAGTTCTAGTTCAGTTCTAGTTCAGTTCTAGTTCAGTTCTAGTAGTCATTTCTAGTTCACTCTAGTTCAGTTCTAGTTCAGTTCTAGTTCATTCTAGTTCAGTTCTAGTTCTAGTTCAGTTCTAGTCAGTTCTAGTTCAGTTCTAGTTTAGTTCTAGTTCAGTTCTAGTTCAGTTCTAGTTCAGTTCTAGTCGTTCTAGTTCAGTTCTATTCAGTTCTAGTTCGTTCAAGTTCAGTTCTATTCAGTTCTAGTTCAGTTTCTATTTCAGTTCTAGTTCAGTTCTAGTTCAGTTCTAGTTCAGTTCTAGTTCAGTTCTAGTTCAGTTCTAGTTCAGTTCTAGTTCAGTTCTAGTTTAGTTCTAGTTCAGTTCTAGTTCAGTTCTAGTTCAGTTCTAGTTAAGTTCTAGTTCAGTTCTAGTTCAGTTCTAGTTCAGTTCTAGTTCAGTTCTAGTTCAGTTCTAGTTCAGTTCTAGTTCAGTTCTAATTCAGTTCTAGTTCAGTTCTAGTTCAGTTCTAGTTCAGTTCTAGTTCAGTTCTAGTTCAGTTCTAGTTCAGTTCTAGTTCAGTTCTAGTTCAGTTCTAGTTCAGTTCTAGTTCAGTTCTAGTTCAGTTCTAGTTCAGTTCTAGTTCAGTTCTAGTTCAGTTCTAGTTCAGTTCTAGTTCAGTTCTAGTTCAGTTCTAGTTCAGTTCTAGTTCAGTTCTAGTTCTTTCTAGTTCAGTTCTAGTTCAGTTCTAGTTCAGTTCTAGTTCAGTTCTAGTTCAGTTCTAGTTCAGTTCTAGTTCAGTTCTAGTTCAGTTCTAGTTCAGTTCTAGTTCAGTTCTAGTTCAGTTCTAGTTCAGTTCTAGTTCAGTTCTAGTTAAGTTCTAGTTCAGTTCTAGTTCAGTTCTAGTTCAGTTCTAGTTCAGTTCTAGTTCAGTTCTAGTTCAGTTCTAGTTCAGTTCTAGTTCATTTCTAGTTCAGTTCTAGTTCAGTTCTAGTTCAGTTCTAGTTCAGTTCTAGTTCAGTTCTAGTTCAGTTCTAGTTCAGTTCTAGTTCAGTTCTAGTTCAGTTCTAGTTCAGTTCTAGTTCAGTTCTAGTTCAGTTCTAGTTCAGTTCTAGTTCAGTTCTAGTTCAGTTCTAGTTCAGTTCTAGTTCAGTTCTAGTTCAGTTCTAGTTCAGTTCTAGTTCAGTTCTAGTTCAGTTCTAGTTCAGTTCTAGTTCAGTTCTAGTTCAGTTCTAGTTCAGTTCTAGTTCAGTTCTAGTTCAGTTCTAGTTCAGTTCTAGTTCAGTTCTAGTTCAGTTCTAGTTCAGTTCAAGTTCAGTTCTAGTTCAGTTCTAGTTCAGTTCTAGTTCAGTTCTAGTCAGTTCTAGTTCAGTTCTAGTTCAGTTCTAGTTCAGTTCTAGTTCAGTTCTAGTTCTGTTCTAGTTCAGTTCTAGTTCAGTTCTAGTTCAGTTCTAGTTCAGTTCTAGTTCAGTTCTAGTTCAGTTCTAGTTCAGTTCTAGTTCAGTTCTAGTTCAGTCTAGTTCAGTTCTAGTTCAGTTCTAGTTCATCTAGTTCAGTTCTAGTTCAGTCTAGTTCAGTTCTAGTTCAGTTCTAGTTCAGTTCTAGTTCAGTTCTAGTTCAGTTCTAGTTCAGTTCTAGTTCAGTTCTAGTTCAGTTCTAGTTCAGTTCTAGTTCAGTTCTAGTTCAGTTCTAGTTCAGTTCTAGTTCAGTTCTAGTTCAGTTCTAGTTCAGTTCTAGTTCAGTTCTAGCTCAGTTCTAGTTCAGTTCTAGTTCAGTTCTAGTTCAGTTCTAGTTCAGTTCTAGTTCAGTCAAGTTCAGTTCTAGTCAGTTCTAGTTCAGTTCTAGTTCAGTTCTAGTTCAGTTCTAGTTCAGTTCTAGTTCAGTTCTAGTTCAGTTCTAGTTCAGTTCTAGTTCAGTTCTAGTTCAGTTCTAGTTCAGTTCTAGTTCAGTTCTAGTTCAGTTCTAGTTCAGTTCTAGTTCAGTTCTAGTTCAGTTCTAGTTCAGTTCTAGTTCAGTTCTAGTTCAGTTCTAGTTCAGTTCTAGTTCAGTTCTAGTTCAGTTCTAGTTCAGTTCTAGTTCAGTTCTATTCAGTTCTAGTTCAGTTCTAGTTCAGTTCTAGTTCAGTTCTAGTTCAGTTCTAGTTCAGTTCTAGTTCAGTTCTAGTTCAGTCTAGTTCAGTTCTAGTTCAGTTCTAGTTCAGTTCTAGTTCAGTTCTAGTTCAGTTTCTAGTTCAGTTCTAGTTCAGTTCTAGTTCAGTTCTAGTTCAGTTCTAGTTCAGTTCTAGTTCAGTTCTAGTTCAGTTCTAGTTCAGTTCTAGTTCAGTTCTAGTTCAGTTCTAGTTCAGTTCTAGTTCAGTTCTAGTTCAGTTCTAGTTCAGTTCTAGTTCAGTTCTAGTTCAGTTCTAGTTCAGTTCTAGTTCAGTTCTAGTTCAGTTCTAGTTCAGTTCTAGTTCAGTTCTAGTTCAGTTCTAGTTCAGTTCTAGTTCAGTTCTAGTTCAGTTCTAGTTCAGTTCTAGTTCAGTTCTAGTTCAGTTCTAGTTCAGTTCTAGTTGAGTTGTAGTTCAGTTCTAGTTCAGTTCTAGTTCAGTTCTAGTTCAGTTTTAGTTCAGTTCTAGTTCAGTTCTAGGTCAGTTCTACTTCAGTTCTAGTTCAGTATGCTTTCAGCTTACCTTCCCCTTATTGTTCTGCTTTCTATAAGTACAATGAAAGAGTGTAATTTTCATTGCTGCTGAAATTTTAAGGAATGTACCCGCATAAAATTTTATTTCTGGCAATATTTATCTGAAAATGTTTTACAAAAAAAGGTTTGAACATGTGATGTTGTCAAAGAGATAACAACATTTGCACAAGAAACAAAAAAAGTTCCTAAGAGTTGAAATACACTTGAACTTACTTTCTTCAGCAATAAAAAAAAATATTTTTAAGCCTAACTTTCTAATTGCACTGAGCTGATGATCCCTATTGAGTTCATAAAATAAGTAAAAAAAAAAAATTTAACTGGCAGACCGTCAGCATAAAATAGAATGGAAAATTTTTTAATTTTTTTTTATATTTTTCTTAAAATTGTTTTAAAAATGTTGGTATATGAAAAGAAAATTCCAAACAGACTGTTTGTATATGGTAATATGAAATTTTAATTCCTATTGTTGTTTTCTATTGTTTTTAGGCAGCTTATAGCTTGACCAAGCATCTGTAATAAAAAGTCACAGAAATGCCAGTAAGTGTTCATTTTGAAGTTGATGTTCGTTCATCTTCAAAATCTTTAGTTCATGATTGCAGCAATGCTAAAAAAAATATTCAGTCACAATTTCTTATGATTTCATCTTTAAACCTTCTGACTATTCAACATATTCAACACATCTTTTTATTTATCTTATAAAATATCAGAATTCTAAAAAACAAAAAAAAAAAAAAATCAAATTAATCCTTAGTTTTGTGGGTTAAATACACAAAAATTTAAAACTCTTACTTTGGACAGAAACTAAATTGTCTATCATTTCTACCAGCAATTAAGTCATACAGTTGTAATAATACGACAATTTCATTTTCTAACTGAAAAAAAAAATCACATACAAGTCCAGAAATATAGAAAATAAAAAAAAAAGTTCTGGTTTAAACTTTTACTCTTCTTAAAATGCATCCTGCTGATGTGTTTAAATGAGTAACAATAAAAAACGATAAAGTTTTGTGATTTTTTTCTATACAGATATTATTGTTTCTCTTTAGATTTTTTTGTATGTTGCCATGTTTTTTGTATAAGAAGTGTTTATTAGAAGTGATTCTTTTCACAAGCTCCTTTTTATCAAACTGAAAAATTTTTGTCAGTTATTGAATATAATAGAAAATATGAGAAGTTCGCAAAAATTCCACCATATGTAGAACTTTCAAAACTAGAAGAGAAGTCGAAAAGAACTATAAAAGAACTAAACAGAACTAGAACAGAACTAGAACTAGACCAAACTAGAACAGAACTAGAACAGAATTAGAACAGAATTAGAACAGAATTAGAACAGAACTAGAACAGAACTAGAACAGAACTAGAACAGAACTAGAACAGAACTAGAACAGAACTAGAACAGAACTAGAACAGAACTAGAACAGAACTAGAACAGAACTAGAACAGAACTAGAACAGAACTAGAACAGAACTAGAACAGAACTAGAACAGAACTAGAACAGAACTAGAACAGAACTAGAACAGAACTAGAACAGAACTAGAACAGAACTAGAACAGAACTAGAACAGAACTAGAACAGAACTAGAACAGAACTAGAACAGAACTAGAACAGAACTAGAACAGAACTAGAACAGAACTAGAACAGAACTAGAACAGAACTAGAACAGAACTAGAACAGAACTAGAACAGAACTAGAACAGACTAGAACAGAACTAGAACAGAACTAGAACAGAACTAGAACAGAACTAGAACAGAACTAGAACAGAACTAGAACAGAACTAGAACAGAACTAGAACAGAACTAGAACAGAACTAGACAGAACTAGAACAGAACTAGAACAGAACTAGAACAGAACTAGAACAGAACTAGAACAGAACTAGAACAGAACTAGAACAGAACTAGAACAGAACTAGAACAGAACTAGAACAGAACTAGAACAGAACTAGAACAGAACTAGAACAGAACTAGAACAAACTAGACAGAACTAGAACAGAACTAGAACAGAACTAGAACAGAACTAGAAACAGAACTAGAACAGAACTAGAACAGAACTAGAACAGAACTAGAACAGAACTAGAACAGAACTAGAACAGAACTAGAACAGAACTAGAACAGAACTAGAACAGAACTAGAACAGAACTAGAACAGAACTAGAACAGAACTAGAACAGAACTAGAACAGAACTAAACAGAACTAGAACAGAACTAGAACAGAACTAGAACAGAACTAGAACAGAACTAGAACAGAACTAGAACAGAACTAGAACAAAATAGAACAGAAATTAGAAAGAACTAGAACAGAACTAAAACAGAACTAGAACAGAACTAGAACAGAACTAGAACAGAACTAGAACAGAACTAGAACAGAAAAAACAGAATTAAAGAAAATAGAACAAGAAAAAACAGAACTAGAACAGAACTAGAACAGAACTAGAACAAACTAGAACAGAACTAGAACAGAACTAGAACAGAACTAGATCAGAACTAGAACAGAACTAGAACAGAACTAGAACAGAACTAGAACAGAACTAGAACAGAACTAGAACAGAACTAGAACAGAACTAGAACAGAACTAGAACAGAACTAGAACAGAACTAGAACAAACTAGAACAGAACTAGAACAGAACTAGAACAGAACTAGAACAGAACTAGAACAGAACTAGAACAGAACTAGAGCAGAACTAGAACAGAACTAGAACAGAACTAGAACAGAACTAGAACAGAACTAGAACAGAACTAGAACAGAACTAGAACAGAACTAGAACAGAACTAGAACAGAACTAGAACAGAACTAGAACAGAACTAGAACAGAACTAGAACAGAACTAGAACAGAACTAGAACAGAACTAGAACAGAACTAGAACAGAACTAGAACAGAACTAGAATAGAACTAGAACAGAACTAGAACAGAACTAGAACAGAACTAGAACAGAACTAGAACTAGAACAGAACTAGAACTAAATATATGTAGATTGCAGTTTATTTTATATAAGTACATTATTTGGTAAATTCCCATATTGTTGTATTTGAATTAAATAGTGCATATACATAGTTATTTATGTACACACATACTATAAGATAAATTTCATATGTTCATTTTTCTTTTGAATGTTTGTCATGTTTTTTGGATATTTAATTAAGACGTTTTGTCAGTAGTGTTTTATAAAAATTTTCAAAATTTAAAATCAAATTAAAAATACTGAAAAAAATTATTAAAACAGTTCAAATAAGTATAACCTGTCGTGATGATTAAATTCTGTGGCAAATAAAAGTTGTGTTGCTATAAAAGCTAATGTGACATGAGACAGCTTAGCTTAATCGCTCTTCGTCCTTTTTTCTGAAAGATACAATTTTTCTGTACAATTAAGCAATTTTCTTAATGAAATTAAGTCTAATTTTTCTATATTCTTCTAGCTTTTTATTTAAAAAAACTTAAACTCATATCGTTAAACGAAACACAACTTTAGGAATAATTTCATGCTAATAGTTGTTATCATATTTCTACTGCTAACACACTTTCATTCAATATTGTTGGTAGCTTTGAAAGCATCCTGTTCTATCTTAGCCTTGAATTTTTTCCCCATTTTATTTGCTTTATCCTGTTTTGTTTTTCTTAACTATATATTTGAATACTATTGTTTTAGTTAAGTTTACTAAGTTTGTATTTTATTTCTTTATTGTTTTGGTTCATCTGTTCTTTTTGCTATTTGCAAATATTATTTTTTAATATTGTTGTTTTCTTGTATTTATTTTTATTATTTGTATGTTTATTTGTTTTGGCGACAAACTAACTAAAACTAACAAGAAACATATACAAAAGTGTTAAGATTATAATACAGTCATTGGTGGCTGCAAATGCTTTGCTGGAGGGAATTGCGAGGAACTGAGCGTAAGATAAATAACATAATTTTTGTTAAGAAACTAAATGGCCGCCAACATAAGCAAATAATTGAGAGTTAGCAGAACAAATGCTACTTAAGAGCAAACAAATAAATAGACACCACTGACGATGATGATTGCCGCATATGATACCTAACGGCAGTTTCTTTAATCATGTTGGAATAAGGAAAATTTGGAACAGGAAAAACCAAAAGCAAGGTTAAGTATAAACTAGTCTATACTATGATTAGTCTAGTCTGCAGTATAGTCTATATCTACTACTATAATCTACTATGCTAGACTATAGACCAGAATATAGAAAAGACTAGACTATAGTCTATAGTACAGTCTGTAGTCTATAGTCTAGTCTGGTCTCGTCTAGTCTAGCTAGTCTAGTCTATAGTCAAGTCTATAGTCTTATCTATAGTCTAGTCTATAGTCAAGTCTATAGTCAAGTCAATAGTCCACTCTATAGTATAGTTAGTATAGTTTATAGTATAGTCTGTAGTATAGGCTATAGTCTATTTTATAGTATAGTCTATAGTCTAGTCTATAGTCTATTCTATAGTCAAATCTATAGCAAAGTCTACAGACTTGTTTATAGTCTAGTCAATAGTCTATACTATAGTCTTGTCTATAGTATAGTCTGTAGTCTAGTCTATAGTCTAGTCTATAGTCTAGTCTATAGTCTAGTTTATAGTCTAGTTTATAGTCTAGTCTTTAGTCTAGTGTATAGTCTAGTCTATAGTCAAGCCTATAGTCTAGTCTATAGTCTAGTCTATAGTCTAGTCTATAGTTTAGTCTATAGTCTAGTCTATAGTCTAGTCTATAGTCTAGTCTATAGTCTAGTCTATAGTCTAGTCTATAGTCTAGTCTATAGTCTAGTCTATAGTCTAGTCTATAGTCTAGTCTATAGTCTAGTCTATAGTCTAGTCTATAGTCTAGTCTATAGTCTAGTCTATAGTCTAGTCTATAGTCTAGTCTATAGTCTAGTCTATAGTCTAGTCTATGGTCTAGTCTATAGTCTAGTCTATTCTAACATCTACTCTATATTCTTGTCTATTGTCAGGTCTATAGCCTTATCTATAGCCTAGTATATTCTATAGTCTAATCTATATTCTTGAATATTCCGTAGTCTAGTCTATAGTCTAGTCTACAGTCTAGTCTATGTTCTGGTCTATAGTCTAATCTATAGTCTAGTCTATAGTCTAGTCTATAGTCTAATCTATAGTCTAGTCTATAGTCTAATCTATAGTCTAGTCTATAGTCTAATCTATAGTCTAGTCTAAAGTCTAGTCTATAAGTATTATAGTCTATAGTCTAGTCTATATTCTAGTCTATAGACTAGTCTATAGTCTAGTCTATAGTCTAGTCTATAGTCTAGTCTATAGTATAGTCTATAGTCTAGTCTATAGTCTAGTCTATAGTCTAGTCTATAGTCTAGTCTATAGTCTAGTCTATAGTCTAGTCTATAGACTAGTCTATAGACTAGTCCATAGCCTAGTCTATAGTCTAGTCTATAGTCTAGTCTATAGTTTAGTCTATAGTCTTGTCTATAGTCTAGTCTATAGTCTAGTCTATAGTCTAGTCTATAGTCTAGTCTATAGTCTAGTCTATAGTCTGGTCTATAGTCTGGTCTATAGTTTAGTCTATAGTCTAGTCTATAGTCTAGTCTATAGTCTAGTCTATAGTCTAGTCTATAGTCTAGTCTATAGTCTCGTCTATAGTCTAGTCTATAGTCTAGTCTATAGTCTAGTCTATAGTCTAGTCTATAGTCTAGTCTATAGTCTAGTCTATAGTCTAGTCTATAGTCTAGTCTATAGTCTAGTCTTATAGTCTAGTCTATAGTCTAGTCTATAGTCTAGTCTATAGTCTAGTCTATAGTCTAGTCTATAGTCTAGTCTATAGTCTAGTCTATAGTCTAGTCTATAGTCTAGTCTATAGTTTAGTCTATAGTCTAGTCTATAGTCTAGTCTATAGTCTAGTCTATAGTCTAGTCTATATTCTAGTCTATAGTCTAGTCTATAGTCTAGTCTATAGTCTAGTCTATAGTCTAGTATATAGTCTAGTCTATAGTCTAGTCTATAGTCTAGTCTATAGTCTAGTCTATAGTCTAGTCTATAGTCTAGTCTATAGTCTAGTCTATAGTCTAGTCTATAGTCTAGTCTATAGTCTAGTCTATAGTCTAGTCTATAGTCTAGTCTATAGTCTAGTCTATAGTCTAGTCTATAGTCTAGTATAGTCTAGTCTATAGTCTAGTCTATAGTCTAGTCTATAGTCTAGTCTATAGTCTAGTCTATAGTCTAGTCTATAGTCTAGTCTATAGTCTAGTCTATAGTCTAGTCTATAGTCTAGTCTATAGTCTAGTCTATAGTCTAGTCTATAGTCTAGTCTATAGTCTAGTCTATAGTCTAGTCTATAGTCTAGTCTATAGTCTAGTCTATAGTCTAGTCTATAGTCTTGTCTATAGTCTAGTCTATAGTCTAGTCTATAGTCTAGTCTATAGTCTAGTCTATAGTCTAGTCTATAGTCTAGTCTATAGTCTAGTCTATAGTCTAGTCTATAGTCTAGTCTATAGTCTAGTCTATAGTCTAGTCTATAGTCTAGTCTATAGTCTAGTCTATAGTCTAGTCTATAGTCTAGTCTATAGTCTAGTCTATAGTCTAGTCTATAGTCTAGTCTATAGTCTAGTCTATAGTCTAGTCTATAGTCTAGTCTATAGTCAGTCTATATTCTAGTCTATAGTCTAGTCTATAGTCTAGTCTATAGTCTAGTCTATAGTCTAGTCTATAGTCTAGTCTATAGTCTAGTCTATAGTCTACTCTATAGTTTAGTCTAAAGTCTAGTCTATATTATAGTCTATAGTATAGTCTAGTCTATAATATAGTCTATATTCTATTCTGCACTCTGGTCAATAGTCTAGTCTATAGTTTAGTCTATAGTCTAGTCTAAAGTCTAGTCTATAGTATAGTCTATAGTCTAGTCTACAGTATAGTCTAGTCTACAGTATACTCTAGTCTAGTCTACAGTATAGTCTAGTCTGTAGTCTAGTCTATAGTGTAGTCTATAGTCTAGTCTATAGCCTATTCTACACTCTTGACAATAGTCTAGTATATAGTTTAGTCTATATTCTAGTCTATAGTTTAGTGTATGGTCTAGTCAATAGTTTAGCCAACAATTTTTTATAATTTAATAATTTTTTATAATTTTATAAAATCTCTTTATATTTCGGAAAAATTTATATACTTTTCGTATATACAAGTAAATATTTTTACTTAACTACTCAAATTGTGTTCTCCAAAGAGTATTAATAACCGAAATGCCAGGTAAGAAATACATAATTTATTTAAATTGAAGTAAAATGACAGGTTTTGTTGAATTTTAAATGACCTACAAATGCTTGCAATTTTTTTTTTTTACAAATATAGCGGTCCCTCAAAGAATACATTAAAGGCAGCTGAAAGTCATAATATAAGCAATTGCTGTAAGGTCCTGTATTCTAAACAGGATCAAAAAATTATGCAATTAAGACTTGATTTCTAGTATGAGAAAATCAGCAACATATTTTAGAGATTCTGCCATTCGAACTTGTGCAAAAGTTACAGTTTTCTCTATTTATTCCCGGTGGTTGAGGAGGTTATAAACAGAAATTTAATTATTTACCAAACGTAGTCAATTACACTATAAGTGTATTTATTTATGTGCAGACATACACAAAAATATTTTTTTATTTTAATAATATACCCAAGAAGCAAGAATGTATGTAAATGGAAATTTTATATAATATTTAATTTTTATGTGAGTATTAAAAACACACAATTGTAATTTACATTACTTATATTGTAAATAAAACTACATGATCATTTAAATTTTAACTATAAGTATGTAGCATCATTGTATTATTGCTTCAATGTATGTTTAATATAATTATATGAATACATAAATGTATAGAGGAAATGAGCAGTGGTTTAAAAGACTATATTTATTAAACTAATAATTAATATTTTTATCACTATTTGGTCCGCACTTTAAGCAAATGAATACCTTCTTTTACTGATCATCTCCTTTCGCCTGTCTGTTATAAACGCTGACATATATACTGGTTGGTGGTTTTACTATATTCTTAACATTTCAGGCATAAAATATAATTAAAAATAAAACAAATATAAGTACATGAAAAACGCTTTCAAAAAACAATAACCAGGCATTCTAGTAATAATATATACAGGACATTTACGAAATGTGTCTACTATACAAAAGGAGAAAAATTATAAAGAAAAATATATGTATACGCATACGTTTTATACAATTTAAAAAAGGAATGCTGTTAATTTATGTTAAACCTTTAAAAGCTGCATTAATAATATTTCTGAAATAATTATTTAATATTAATTTGTTTTTAAAACAAACTCTTTGAAAATCCAGCACGTATGATGAATTTCGAATAATTGTATATAATAAATAACACTCATACGTAAGCGGTAACAAATTCTGTATATCGAAGAAAAAAACTACAGGACGTATGATTAATTACGAACGAAGATATATATTAAAAACAGTCATGACTATAGACTAGACTATAGACTAGACTATAGACTAGACTATAGACTAGACAATAGACTAGACTATAGACTAGATTATAGACTAGACTATAGACTAGACTATTGACAAGACTATAGACTAGACTATAGACAAGACTATAGACTAGACTATAGACTAGACTATAGACTAGACTATAGACTAGACTATAGAATAGACTATAGACAAGAC